>NW_027512605.1:300000-434960 GCF_048772815.1 Callospermophilus lateralis
GGGTCTTTTATTTTTCCATATGAATTTCATGATTGCTTTTTCTATTTCTACAAGAAATGCTGTTGGGATTTTGATGGGCATTGCATTAAACGTATAGAGAACTTTTTGTAGTATCGCCATTTTGATGATGTTAGTTCTTCCTATCCATGAACAGGGTATATTTTTCCATGTTTTAATGTCTTCTTCTATTTCTCTCTTTAGGTTTCTGTAGTATTCATTGTATAAATCTTTCACCTCTTTTGTTAGATTGATTCCCAAGTATTTCATTTTTATTGAGGATATTGTGAATGCAGTGGTTGTCCTCATTTCCATTGGAGAAGATTTGTCACTGATATACAGGGATGCCTTTGACAAATGACTGTTCATTTTATATCCTGCCAAATTGCTAAATTCACTTATTAGCTCTAGTAGTTTCTTTGTACAAACTTTTTGGTCTGTTAGATATATTATAATATCATCTGAATATGTGATAATTTAAGTTCTTCTTTTCCTATTTTTTAGCCATTAATTTCTTTTGTCTGTCTAATTGCTCTGGCTAGTATTTTGAGGACTAAATTGAAGAGAAGTGGTGAGGGAGGGCATCCCTGTCTTGTTCCAGATTTCAGTGGGAATGCCTTCAGTTTTTCTCCATTCAGAATGATGCTAGACTGAGGCTTAGCATATATAGCTTTTACAATGTTGAGGTAAGTTTCTGTTGTCCTTAGTTTTTCTAGTGTTTTCAACATAAAGGGATGCTGAACTTTGTCGAATGCTTTTTCTGCATCTATTGAGATGATCATGTGGTTCTTATGGTTAAATCTATTGATGTGGTGAATAACATTTATTGATTTCTTTATATTGAACCAGCCTTGCATCCCGGGGATGAATCCTAGTTGATCATGGTGCACAATTTTTTTGATATGCTTTTGTATTCGATTCACAAGATTTTTTTGAGGATTTTTGCATCTGAGTTCATTAGAGATATTGGTTTGTAGTTTTCATTTTTTGAAGTCTCTTTGTATTGTTTCGGGATCAGGGTGATGATGGCCTCATAGAATGCATTTGGAAGAGCTCCTTCTTTTTCTATTCTTGAAATAACTTGAATAGTATTGGTATTAATTCTTCTTTGAAGGTTTTGTAAAACTCTGCTGTATATCCATGTCATCCAGGGCTTTTCGTGGTTGGTAGTCTTTTGATGGCTTCTTCAATTTCCTCTTTTGTTATTGGTCTGTTTAAAATGTGTGTATCTTCCTGACAATCTGGGCAAATCATATGACTTAAGGAATTTATCAATATCTTTGCTATCTTCTATTTTATTGGAATATAAGGTTTCAAAATAATTTCTAATTATCTTCTGTATTTCTGTAGTGTCCATTTTGATATTGCCTTTTTCATCCCGTATGTTAGTAATTTGAGCTCTCTCTGTTCTTCTCTTCCTTAGCTTGGCTAAGGGTCTGTCGATCTTATTTATTTTTTCAAAGAACCAAATTTTTGTTTTATCAATTTTTTAATGGATTTTTTGTTTCAATTTTATTGATTTCCGCTCTGATTTTATTTATTTCTTGCCTTCCACTACATTTGCTGTTGTTTTGCTCTTCCTTATCTAGGGCTTTGAGATGAATTGTGAGCTCATTTATTTGTTGGTTTTTTCATTTTTTGAGGAATTACCTCCAGGAAATGAATTTCCCTATTTAAACTGCTTTCATTGTGTCCCATAGATTCCAATATGTTGTGTCTGTATTTCCATTCATCTCCAAGAATTTTTTGATTTACTCCTTTATGTCTTTTGTAACCCATTGATCATTCAGTAACATATTGTTCATTTTTCATAAGATGTATGATTTTTCCATCCTTCTTTTATCATTGATATCCAGTTTCATTCCACTGCAATCAGATAAGTTACATGGTATAATCTCCACACCTTTATATTTACTAATAGTTGTCCTATGACATAATATATGGTCTATCTTTGAGAAGGATCCATGTGCTGTTGAGAAGAACGTGCATCCACTTGGTGATGGTTGATATATTCTATATATGTTGGTTAAGTGTAGGTTATTGATTGTGTTATTGAGTTCTATAGTTTCTTTATTCAGCTTTTGTCTGGAGGATCTGTACAATGGAGAGAGCGGTGTGTTGAAGTCACCCATAATTATTGTGTTGTGGTCTATTTGTCTCTTGAACTTGAGGAGAGTTTGTTTTATGAATGTTTCAGCACCATTGTTTGGTGCATATATATTGATAATTGTTATGTCTTGTTGGTGGATGGTATCTTTTAATAGTATGTAGTGTCCTTCTTTATCCCTTTTGATTAACTTAGGTTTGAAGTTGATTTCATTCAATATGACTGTGGCCACTCCTGCTTGCTTCGGGGGACCATGTGAGTGGTATGATTTTTCCCAACCTTTCACCTTCAGTCTGTGTATGTCTTTTTCTATCAGATGAGTCTCCTGAAGGCAGCATATTGTTGGATTTGTTTCTTTAATCCAGGTTATTAGCCTATGTATCTTAATTGGGGAATTTAAGCCATTAACGTTTAAGGTTACTATTGAAATATGGTTAGTACTACCGGTCATGCTTGTTTAATTATTCATTTTAATATGGATAGTTTTTCCTTTTTGGTTATTTTTTCCCTTCCCTTTACTTAGTTACCTCCTACTGTTAGTTTGGGGTGCTGTTTTTTAATTCCTTTTCTTGTAGTGTTTTGTTCAAGATGCCATGCAGTGCTTGTTTTCTGGATGTGAATTCTTTTAACATTTATTTATCATGAAATATTTTAATTTCATTGTCAAATCTGAAGCTTAATATTGCTGGATACTGTATTCTTGGTTGAAATCCAATATTTTTTATCGTTGGAAATACGTTGTTCCAGGATCTTCTCGCTTTCAACGTCTGTGATGAAAAATCAGCCGTTAACCTAATTGGTTTACCCCTGAATGAAATCTTCCTCCTTTCTCTCGTAGCTTTTAATATTCCCTATTTGTTCTGTATGTTGGATATCTTCATAATTATGGGTCTTGGAGATGGTATATTATGGTTTTGAATGTTTGGGGTCCTGTAGGCTTCCAGGACTTGGCAAGACATTCCACCTTTCATATTTGGGAAGTTTTCTAAGATTATTTCATTCAATAAATTGTTCATTTCTTTGGTTTGATGCTCTATGCCTTCTTCAATTCCAATGACTCTCAGGGTTGGTTTTTTATGACATCCCATGTCTCTTGAATAGATTGCTCGTGCCTTCTAAGCATCCTGTCTGTGTTGACAATATTCTTTTCAAGTTGATAAACTTTGTCTTCATTATCTGATGTTCTGGGTTCTACTTGATCTAGTCTATTTGTAATATTCTCGTTTGTTATATTCTGGTTTCTCTTCAGATCATATAAATCTTTTGCCTTTTAATATTCTCGTTTGAGTTTTTAATTTGGTTTATGGTTTCCTGCATTTCTAAAATTACTGTTTGTTTTATTTTCTAAATCTCTATTTCGTGATAGAGTTCATTCTTTGACATTTGAATTTGCTTATTTAATTCGTTTTCAAAATATACGTTCATTGTTTGAACTTGCTGTCTAAAGTCTTCTCTAAGATTCCATTCCATCTGAGTTAGGTATGCCTTTGACTTCTTTCTCTGTCCATTTTTCTGGTGCCTGTAGGTTCTCCTTTGTATTTAAGTTGTCCTGCATTGTTTGTGCTCCTTTTTCCCTTTGTTTTTTTCATGGTGCTCAAGATACTTCCCAACTCTGTTTGACTGCTGTGTTTCTGTTTTCTCCTTTAAATTTGTTTTGGTTTTTATATTTCCACTATCTCTCCTTTGTGTTAGGAGACAATGTTTCGAGATGTTGGATTTAATTGTGATATAAGGTAAATTCATTGGTTTCATTAAAGGCCTTCAGATTTTGATGGCATATAGAGAACTAAGGTTTGGACTTAAGATTTTATGTAAAGATCGGTTGATTTGATTGTATGGAGGTTAGGATACATTAGCTTCTTTGGGGGGGTTACTCAAATGCAGTCGGATATTAACAAGAGAATAGACAGGAGTACTTGGGGGTAGTTAAGGGCTTGGGTGGACTATACACCTATTCGTAGTATTCATCTATTTCTATTTAGTAAGTTATATGTAGTCTGGTTGTTCATGCTGTTTTATTGTAGCAATCTGTCGTAACCTGGCGTTGGTGACGTCAGTTTTACAAGATGTTGGCCGCTGGCTTCATTGGTGGACTTTATGTTGTGGGGGATAGAAGTGGACCGCTTTCTTCCTTCATCTCAAACCCCGAACTCATCCCAGAGCTCAGAGAGGGCACAGCCAGCAGGACTCCACAGAATCCGTAGTGCCGTTTCTCTCTGCTTGCTGGTCGCTTGTCGGCGGCACCTCGCCGTCTGTAGCCACAGGGCGGGCCGCAGGGCGGGTGGCGGATCAGTCAGCCTGGATCTCAGGTTGCACCGTTGGCTCGCATTTGAGACTCAGTAACCGGTCCTCGGTGATGGAAATCCTTCCTCTAGGTTTCGGTGCACACCAATTTAGCTGGAAATTCCTAACAAGATAGCTTTTTGTTGTTCTAACCCTCTATTCACCTGTGCAGTGATGTGTTACACGGGGTGTGATGCACTCTATTCGCGGCCATCACTCATTCTTGTTCTTATATTTGCTGTATATTTTCACTGATGTCCATATCAAGAAATGCTCTGAACTATTCATAAGCCTTAAATCAGTATACTAATCATCATTCTGCATCCTCCTAGTTCACCCAAATGACATGGTGGAGTTCATTCCTGGAGAAAGCATGGATCAAGAGGCCCCATCAGAAGCCATGGTAAGGTTGCTTATCTTCCTCTGAAATTCAAGTGTTGCTCTTTAGTATCTCTTTCTCTTGTAATATGATATGGTTTCCTGGAGATGACATTCACAATTTCCTGAGTGTGCAGATTCTCATTAGGGTGTCTGTTGCCAAATGAGACCTCACTGAAGGTAATATAACAAGAAACAGTATAAACTACACACCGCATAATAACAAGCTTTGTGCCTGGATATGATTTTCCATGCTGGTCATCAAATTCCTTAATTATCACCTAATATAGACCTGTGACACAAATACCCTAGAAAAGCTTGTGTCATTTGGTGAGAGTACATTTGCTGTCTCTTCCCTTGATTTGCACACATTCTCATTGAATATTTGAATGTCACCAATAAACAAAAGACTTGTGCACACAGGTCAAATCATGGCTTGATGTTCATAGTGACTCCTTTTCTGTATTCACAGGAGGAATCAAAAGGATCCATAATTGGTATGTATCCTGGGATCACTCTCTTCCTGTTCGAAAATGTAGATAATGCCAAGGGTCAGAGAGTCTTCCTTCATTTTGAGTGCAGAGTCTCAGTGATTCCACTACCTCCTTGAGAATGAGAAGTGAGGGATTTGTTGTCTAAATTGATTTAAAAAATATCTATGGCAATTCTGCATATTTCCTTGAAGCACCTATGTGAGTTGAGCAAAGTGGTTAGGTCAATAAGAGTTTTATACATGTGTCTTTGTGTGAATTCACGCAACATGATTCTGAGTGTGACTTTGTGTTCATTTTTGCACATTTGTTTTTTTCTCTAGATATATACATGCCATGAGGCCAACTTCCATATGTTTAAACAAAAAAAAAAATAAGCCATCTCCATTAGATCATGATTTTGTATATGTGTATGTAGATCAAACTGTAAACCTTCCATATGTGCAGTTTATTCCACACCAATACCTCAATTAACATGCAAAACTTATCCCATGAAAACCCAGAAAATTTTCATGACACTCTATAATGGAAAAACTCCATTTCAATCCTGTCACTGCACCAGTAGCAACTTCATTTAATGGCAAACTTTACCTGTCAGTAGGTCCTATATTTAATCAGTGCATGTGATAGTTCACAACACTTCACTCATGAAAAATTTTCACGTTCATATACATTTTTTGTGAGAGGTGTCAGAATTCATCTTCCAATCCCCATTCTAGGCCCAAGATTCTGGACAGGGTCAATCCTTAACAATGACCCTCAGGTCCACCAATGCACTATGCTCACTTATGGTGGGCATCTGAGACAGAGGAGATGCACAGGCCAGACATTACTGTAGCTAAGGAAGGTCTTACTTTGCATGTTCCAACTGACACTGAAAGCTACCTTATTGGGTTTTTTTGTAGACACTACTTTGTAGAAACATGTTTTCACTGGATGGATTTTCATGGGGCCTGATCAGCACAATTGCAGCTCATCTAGTTACACAGCAAAAGGTGGGCTGTAGTGAAGATCCAGCTCAGCACAGCAGTGGTGTCCGATCCCTAGTTTAGGTCTGCGCTTCCCCCTGTGTAGCCTGCAGGATATCACATTGACATTATATATGATAGGTCTTCATAATGTCAGTCCCAAATGCTCTCTGGTTCCTTCTATTTATACATACATGGATACTGACACTGACTGGTCACTGTGAGGGTAGAACCACTGTGGTCATCATTCCTTCTCATCCCTGAACTCCTTCCTGGGCAGAGTGTCTTCAACTTAGTCCATGACATCTTTTGATAATTGCAACTGTGTGCTAAGATCTCACTTGTTCAGCATGTGGGGCTCTATAATGAACCAGGTATCCAATTGGGATCTGAGCAGGACCAGCCAGAATCAGTAGGGAAGTGAAGGAGATAGCATTGTGTCCAAGCTTTTCATACACATTTCTTATGAGCTCTAGGTGAGATGTGCTTGACTTTGAGGGGAGCCATCAGGATCCTTTTTTTATTGGTTGTTCAAAACATTACAATGCTCTTGACATATCCTATTTCATACGTTAAATTCAAGTTGGTTATGAACTCCCAATTTTACCCCAAATACAGATTGCAGAATCACATTGGTTTCACATCCACATTTTTACATAATGCCTTATTAGTAACTGTTGTATTCTGCAACCTTTCCTGTCCTCTACTATCCCCCCTCCCCTCTCCTCCCATCTTCGCTCTCTACCCATCTCCTGCAATTCATTTCTCTCCTTGTTTATTTTCCCATTCCCCTCACAACCTGTTATATGTAATTTTGTATAACAATGAGGGTCTCCCTCAATTACCATGCAATTTCTCTTTACTCTCCCTTTACCTCTCACCTCATGCATCTGTTTAATGTTAATCTTTTCTTCCTGCTCTTCCTTCCTGCTCTGTTCTTAGTTGCTCTCATTATATCAAAGAAGACATTTGGTATTTTCTTAAGGGATTGGCTAGCTTCACTAAGCATAATCTGCTCTAGTGCCATCAATTTCCCTGCCAATTCCATGAATTTGTCATTTTTTAGTGCTGCGTAATACTCCATGGTGTATAAATGCAACTTTTGTATCCATTCATCTATTGAAGGGCATCTGGGTTGGTTCCACAGTCTAGCTATTGTGAATTGTGCTGCTATGAACACCGTTGTGGCAGTATCCCTGTAGTATGCTCTTTTAAGGTCTTCAGGGAACAGTCCGAGAAGGGCAATAACTGGGTCAAATGGTGGTTCCATTCCCTGCTTTCCCAGGAATCTCCATACTGCTTTCCAAATTGGCCGCACCAATTTGCAGTCCCACCAGCAATGTACAAGAGTACCCTTTTCCCCACAACCTCTCCAGCACTTGTTGTTGTTTGCCTTCATAATGGCTGCTAATCTTACTGGAGTGAGATGGTATCTTAGGGTGGTTTGGATTTGCATTTCTCTGACTGCTAGAAATGGTGAGCATTTTTTTCATATACTTGTTGATTGATTGTAAGTCCTCCTCTGAGAAGTTACTGTTCAGGTTTTTGGCCCATTTGTTGATTGGGTTATTTGTTATCTTATTGTTTAATTTTCTGAGTTCTTTGTATTCTCTGGATATTAGGGCTCTAGCTGAAGTGTGAGGAGTAAAAATTTGTTACCAGGATGTAGGCTCCCTATTTACCTCTCTTATTGTTTCTCTTGCTGAGAAAAAACTTTTTAGTTTAAGTAAGTCCCATTTGTTGATCCTAGTTATTAACTCTGTGCTATGGGTGTCCTATTAAGGAATTGGGAGCCCGATCCCACAATATGTAGATTGTAACCAACTTTTTCTTCTATCAGGCACAGAGTCTCTGATTTGATATGAAGCTCTTTAATCGATTTTGAGTTTACTTTTGTGCATGGTGAGAGAAAGGGATTCACTTTTATTTTTTTGCATATGGATTTTCAGTTTTCCCAGCACCATTTGTTGAAGATGCTATCCTTCCTCTATTGCATGCTTTTATCCCCTTTATCAAATATAAGAAAGTTGGAATTTTGTGGATTGGTCTCTGTGTCCTCTAATTTGTACCATTGGTCCACCCGCCTGTTTTGGTAACAGTACCATGCTGTTTTTGCTACTATTGCTCTGTAGTACAGTTTGAAATCTTCTATCAGTATACCTCCTGATTCATACTTCCTGCTTAGAATTGCTTTTGCTATTCTGGGTCTTTTATTTTTCCATATGAATTTCATGATTGTTTTATCTATTTCTACTAGAAATACTGTTGGGATTTTGATTGGCATTGCATTAAACCTACAGAGAACTTCGGGTAATATTGCCATTTTGATGATGTTAGTTCTTCCTATCCATGAATAGGGTATATTTTCCCATCTTCTAAGTCTTCTTCTATTTCTCTCTTAGGGTTCTGTAGTTTTCATTGTATTAATCTTTCACCTCTTTTGTTAGATTGGTTCCCAAGTATTTTACTTTTTTTTTGAGGATATTGTGAATAGGGTGGTTGTCCTCATTTCCATTTCAGAAGATTTGTCGCTGATATACAGGAATGCCTTTGATTTATGCGTGTTGATTTTATATCCTTCCACTTTGCTAAATTCACTTATAAGCTCTAGTAGTTTCTTTGTAGACCCTTTTTGGTCTGTTAGATATATTATCATATTATCCCCATATGGTGATAATTTAAGTTCTTCTTTTCCTATTTTTATGCTGTTAAGTTCTTTTGTCTGTCTAATTGCTCTGGCTAGTATTTCGAGGACTAAATTGAATAGAAGTGGTGAGGGAGGGCATCCCTGTCTTGTTCCAGATTTTAGAGGGAATGACTTCAGTTTTTCTCCATTCAGAATGATGCTAGACTGAGGCTTAGCATATATAGCTTTTACAATGTTGAGGTAAGTTTTGTTATCTCTAGTTTTTCTAGTGTTTTGAATGTAAACGGATGCTGAACTTTGTCGAATGCTTTTTCTGCATCTATCGAGATGATCATGTGGTTCTCATGGTTAAATCTATTTATGTGGTGAATAACATTTATTGATTTCTGTATATTGAACCAGCCTTGTGTCCCGGGGAGGAATCCTACTTGATCATGGTGCACAATTTTTTGATATGCTTTTGTATTTGATTCTAAAGAATTTTTTTGAGGATTTTTGCATCTAAGTTCATTAGAGATATTGGTCTGTAGTTTTCTTTCTTTGAAGTGTCTTTATCTAGTTTTGGGATCAAGGTGATGTTGGCCTCATGCAATGAATTTGGAAGAGCTCCTTCTTTTTCTATTTCTTAAAATAACTTGAAAACTATTGGTATTAATTCTTCTTTGAACGTTTTGTAAAACTCTGCTGTATATCCATGTTGTCCAGGGCTTTTCTAGGTTGGTAGTATTTTCATGGCTTCTTCAATTTTCTCCTTTGTTATTGGTCTGTTTAAATTGTGTGTATCTTCCTGACTCAATCTGGTCAAATCATATGACTTAAGAAATTTATCGATATCTTTGCTATCTTCTATTTTATTGGAATATAGGGTTTCAAAATAATTTCGAATTATCCTCTGTATTTTTGTAGTGTCCGTTGTGATATTGCCTTTTTCATCCCGTATGTTAGTAATTTGAGATCCCTCCCATCTTCTCTTCATTAGCATGGCTAAAGGTCTGTCGAACTTATTTATTTTTTCAAAGAAATAACTTTTTGTTTTATCAATTTTTAATGTTTTTTTTTTGTTTCAATGTTGTTGATTTCCGCTCTGACTTTAAATATTTCTTGCCTTCTACTACATTTGCTTTTGTTTTGCTCTTTCTTTTCTAGGGCGTTGAGATGAAGTGTGAGCTCATTTATTTATTGTTTTTTTTTTTCATTTTTTGAGGAATGACCTCCAGGAAATGAATTTCCCTCTTAAAACTGCTTTCATTTTGTCCCATAGATTCCAATATGTTGTGTCTGTATTTCCATTCATCTCCAAGAATTTTTTGATTTACTCCTTTATGTCTTTTGTAACCCATTGATGATTCAGTAACATATTGTTCATTTTCCATGAGATGTATGATTTTTCCATCTTTATTTTATAATTGATACCCAGTTTCATTCCATTGTAATCAGATAATTTTCATGGTATTATCTCCACACCTTTATATTTACTATTAGTTGTCCTATGGCATAATATATGGTCTATCTTTGAGAAGGACCCATGTGCTGCTGAGAAGAATGTGTATCCACTTGATGATGGTTGATATATTCTATATATGTCGGTTAAGTCTAGGTTATTGATTGTGTTATTGAGTTCTATAGTTTCTTTATTCAGCTTTTGTCTGGGGGATCTGTCAAATGGAGAAAGCGGTGTGTTGAAGTCACCCATAATTATTGTGTTGTGGTCTATTTGACTCTTGAACTTGAGGAGAGTTTGTTTTATGAATGTTGCAGCACCATTGTTTGGTGCATATATATTGATAATTGTTATGTCTGGTTGATGGATGGTTCCTTTTAATAGTATGTAGTGTCCTCCTTTATCTCTTTTGATTAACTTAGGTTTGAAGTTGATTTTATTCGATTTGAGTATGGCCACTCCTGCTTGCTTCGGGGGACTATGTGAGTAGTATGATTTTTCCCAACCTTTCACCTTCAGTCTGTGTATGTCTTTTCCTATCAGATGAGTCTCCTGAAGGCAGCATATTGTTGGATTTGGTTTTTTAATCCAGGTTATTAGCCTATGTCTCTTAATTGGGGAATTTAAGCCATTAACGTTTAAGGTTACTATTGAAATATGGTTAGTACTACCCGCCGTGCTTGTTTATTTATTTATTTTTATATGGGTAGTATTTTCTTTTGGTTATTTTTTTTCCTTTCTTTTACTGAGTTATTTCCCACTGTTAGTTTGGCTACCTGTTTTTCAATTCCTCTTCTTGTAGTGTTTTGCTCAAGATGCCATGCAGTGCTGGTTTTCTGGCTGCGAATTCTTTTAACTTTTATTTATCATGAAATATTTTAATTTCATTATTAATACTGGATACAGTATTCTTGGTTGGACTCCATTATTTTTTATCGTTGGAAATACGTTGTTCAAGGATCTTCTTGCTTTCAACATCTGTGATGAAAAATCAGCCATTAACCTAATTGGTTTACCCCTGAATGTAATCTGCCTCCTTTCTCTCATAGCTTTTAATATTCCTTTTTTGTTCTGTATGTTGGATATCTTCATAATTATGTGTCTTGGAGTTGGTCTATTATGGTTTTGAATGTCCGGGGTCCTGTAGGCTTCCAGGATTTGGCAATCCATTCCACCTTTAATATCTGGGAATTTTTCTGGTATTATTTCATTTAATAAACTGTTCATTCCATTGGTTTGATGCTTTATGCCTTCTTCTATTCCAATGACTCTCAGGTTTGGTTTTTTTATGACATCATATATATGTTGGATAGATTGCTCATGTCTTTTAAGCATCCTTTCTGTGTTGACTATATTCTTTTCAAGTTGATAAACTTTGTCTTCATTATCTGATGTCTGGCTTCTACTTGATCTAGTCTATTTGTAATATTCACGTTTGAGTTTTTAATTTGGTTTATGGTTTCTTCCATTTTTAGGATTACTGTTTGTTTGTTTTTTTTCTAAATCTCTATTTCGTGATAGAGCGCGTTCTTTGACATTTGAATTTTCTTAATTAATTCGTTTTCAAAATATACGTTCATTGTTTGAACTTGCTGTCTAAAGTCTTCTCTAAGATTACATTCCATCTGAATTAGGTATGCCTTGACTTCTTTCTCCATCCATTTTTCTGGTGCCTTTAGGTTCTCCTTTGTATTTAAGTTGTCCTCCATTGTTTGTGTTCCTTTTTCACTTGTTTTTTTATGGTGCTCAAGTTACTTTCCAACACTTTTTCACTGCTGTGTTTCTGTTTTCTCCTTTAATTTTTTTTTTTTTTTTGGTTTTTATACTTCCACTATCTCTCATTTGTGTTAGGAGAAAATGTTTGTTTCGAGATTTTGGATTTAATTGTGATTTAATGTAAATTCATTGGTTTCATTAGAGGCCTTCAGATTTTGATGGCATATAGAGAACAGAGGTTTGGACTTAGGATTTTATGTTAAGGTCCAGTGATTTGATTGTTTGGAGGTTAGGATACGTTAGCTTCTTTGGGGGGGGTAACTCAAATGCAGCCGGATATTAACAAGAAAATAGACAGGAGTACTTGGGGGTAGTAAAGGGCTTAGGTGGACTATAGACCTATTCGTAGTATTCATCTATTTGCATTTAGTAAGTTATAGGTAGTCTGGTTGTTCATGCTGTTTTATTTTTGCAATCTGTCGGAACCTGGCGATGGTGACGTCAGCTTTCCAAGATGTTGGCCTCTGGCTTCCTTGGTGGACTTTCCGTTGTGAGGGATACAACTTGACCGCTTCCTTAACCCATCTCAAACCCCGAACTCATCCCAGATCTCAGTGAGGGCACAGCCAGCAGGACTCCACAGAATCTGTAGCGCCATTTTCCTCTGCTTGCTGGTAGCTTCTCGGCGGCACCCCACCATCTGTAGATGCTGGGCGGGCCGCAGGGCCGGCGGTGGATCAGTCAGCCTGAATCTCTGGTGGCACAGTTGGCTTGCGTTTGAGACTCAGTAACCGGTCCTCGGTGATGGAAATCCTTTCCCTAGGTTTCGGTGCACCGCAATTTTGCTGGAAATTCCTAACAAGATAGCTTTTTGTCGTTCTAACCCTTTATTCACCTGTGCAGTGATGCGGTACACTGGGTGTGATACACTCTATTCGCAGCCATCTCTCATTCTTGTTCTTATCTTTGCTGTATATTTTCACTGATGTTCATATCAAGAAATGCCCTGAACTATTCATAAGCCTTAAATTAGTATACTAATCATTATTCTGCATCATCCTAGTTCACCCAAATGACATGGTGGAGTTCATGCCAATTTTTTTTCTATCAGACTCAGAGTCTCTGATTTAATATCTAGCTTCTTGATCCACTTTGAGTTAATTTTTGTGCATGGCGAGAGGAGGGTATTCAATTTCATTTTGTTGCATATGTATTTCCAGTTTTCCCAGCACCATTTGTTGAAGATGCTATCCTTCCTCCATTGCTTGCTTTTTTCCCCTTTATCAACTATAAGATAGTTATAATTTTATGGATTTGTCTCTGTGTCCTGTAATCTGGCTATCGGTCCACCTGCCTGATTTGGAACCAGTACCATGCTGTTTTTGTTACTATTGCTCTGTAGTACACTTTAGAATCTTGTATCACTATACCTCCTGATTCGCACTTCCTGCTTAGAAGTGCTTTTGCTACTTTGGGTCTTTTGTTTTTCCATATGAATTTCATGATTACTTTATCTGTTTCTACAAGAAATGCCATTGGGAGTTTGATTGGCATTGTTTTAAACCTATAGAGAACTTTGGGTAATATCGCCATTTTGATGATGTTAGTTCTTCCTTTCCATGAACAGGGTATATTTTTCCACCTTCTAAGGTCTTCTTCTATTTCTCTCTTTAGGGTTCTGTAGTTTTCATCGTACAAATCTTTCACCTCTTTTGTTAGGTTGATTCTCAAGTATTTTATTTTATTTTATTTTATTTTTTTGAAAAAATTGTGAATGGGGTGGTTGTCCTCATTTCCATTTCAGAAGATTTGTCACTGATATAAAGGAATGCCTTTTATTTATACGTGTTGATTTTATATTCTGCCATTTTGCTCAATTCACTTATTAGCTCTAGTAGTTTCTTTGTACAATCTTTTTGGTCTGTTAGATATGTTATCATATCATCCGCATATGGTGATAATTTAAGTTCTTCTTTTCCTATTTTTGTGCCGTTAATTTCTTTTGTCTGTCTAATTTCTCTGGTTAGTATTTCGATGACTAAATTGAATAGAAGTGTTGAAAGAGGGCATCCCTGTCATGTTCCAAATTTTAGAGGGAATGCCTTCAGTTTTCCTCCATTCAGAATGATGCTAGCCTGAGGCTTAGCATATACAGCTTTTACAATGTTGATGTAACTTCCTGTTATCCCTAGTTTTTCTAGTGTTTTGAACATAAAGGGATGCTGAACTTTGTTGAATGCTTTTTCTGCATCTATAGATATGATCATGTGGTTCTAATGGTTAAATCTATTGATGTGGTGAATAACATTTATTGATTTCTATATATTGAACCAGCCTTGCATCCCGGGGATCAATTCTACTTGATTATGGTGCACAATTTTTTTGATATGCTTTTGTATTTCATTCGCCAGAAATTTATTGAGGATTTTTGCATCTAAGTTCATTAGAGACATTGATCTGTAGATTTCTTTCTTTGATGTCTTTGTCTGGTTTTGGGATCAGGGTGATGTTGGCTTCATAAAATGAATTTGGAAGAGCTCCTTCTTTTTCTATTTCTTAAAATAACTTGAAAAGTATTGGTATTATTTCTTTTTTGAAGGTTTTGTAAAACTCTGCTGTATATCCATCTGGTCCAGGGCTTTTCTTGGTTGGTAGTCTTGTGATGGCTTCTTCAATTTCCTCCTTTGTTATTGGTCTATTTATATTGTGTGTATCTTCCTGACTCAATCTGGGCAAATCATTTGACTTAAGAAATTTATCAGTAACTTCGCTATCTTCTATTTTATAGGAATATAGAGTTTCAAAATGATTTCTAATTATCTTCTGTATTGCTGTAGTGTCTGTTGTGATATTGCCTTTTTCATCTCGTATGTTAGTAATTTAAGCTCTCTCTCTTCTTTTCTTCATTAGCATGGCTAAGGGTCTGTCAGTCATATTTATTTTTTCAAAGAACCAACTTTTTGTTTTATCAATTTTTAATGGGTTTTTTTTGTTTGTTTCTATTTGGTTGACTTCCGCTCCAATTTTAATTATTTCTTGCCTTCTACTATATTTGCTGTTGTTTTGCTCTTCCTTTTCTAGGGCTTTGAGATGAAGTGTGAGCTCATTTATTTGTTAGTTTTTTTCATTTTTTGAGGAATGACCTCCAGGAAATGAATTTCCGTCTTAAAACTGCTTTCATTGTGTCCCATCGATTTCAATATGTTGTGTCTGTATTTCCATTCATCTCCAAGAATTTTTTGATTTACTCCTTTATGTCTTTTGTAACCCATTTATCATTCAGTAACATATTGTTCATTTTCCATGAGATGTATGATTTTTCCTTCCTTCTTTTATCATTGATTTCCAGTTTCATTCTACTGTAAGATGCATGGTATTATCTCCGCACCTTTATATTTTCTAAATGTTTTCCTATGGCATAATATATGGTCTATCTTTGAGAAGCATTCATGTGCTGCTGAGAAGAACGTGTAACCACTTGATGATGGTTGATATATTCTATATATGTTGGTTAAGTCTAGGTTATTGATTGGGTTATTGAGTTCTATAGTTTCTATACAGCTTTTGTCTGGAGGATCTGTACAATGGAGAGAGCCGTGTGTTGAAGTCACCCATAATTATTCTGTTGTGGTCTATTTGACTATTGAACTTGAGGAGAGTTTGTTTTATGAATGTTACAGCACCATTGTTTGATGCATACATATTGATAATTGTTATGTCTTGTATGTGGATGGTTCCTTTTAATAGTATGTAGTGTCCTTCTTTACCCCTTTTGATTAACTAAGGTTTGAAGTTGATTTTATTCGATTTGACTATGGCCACTCCTGCTTGCTTCGGGGGACCATGTGAGTGGTATGATTTTTCCCAACCTTTCACCTTCAGTCTGTGTATGTCTTTTCCTATCAGATGAGTCTCCTGAAGGCAGCATATTGTTGTATTTGTTTTTTTTTTTCATCCAGGTTATTAGCCTATGTCTCTTAATTGGGGAATTTAAGCCATTAATGTTTAAGGTTACTATTGACGTATGCTTAGTACTAACCTCATGCTTGTTTATTTATTTATTTTAATATGGCTAGTTTTTCCTTTTTGTTTATTTTTTCCCTTCCCTTTACTGAGTTACCTCCCACTGTTAGTTTGTGGTGCTGTTTTTCAATTCCTCTTCTTTTAGTGTTTTGCTAAGGATGCCATGCTGTACTGGTTTTATGGCTGTGAATTCTTTTAAGTTTTTTTTTTATCATGAAATATTTTAGTTTCATTGTCAAATCTGAAGTTAAATTTTGCTGGATACAGTATTCTTTGTTGGAAACCATTATTTTTTAGCAGTTGAAATACGTTGCTCCAGGATCTTCTTGCTTTCAACGTCTGTGATGAAATATCAGACCTTAACCTAATTTGTTTACCCCTGAATATAATATGCCTCCTTTCTCTCGTAGCTTTTAATATTCTCTCCTTCTTCTGTATGTTGAATATCTTCATAACTATGTGTCTTGGAGTTGGTCTATTACGGTTTTGAAGGTTTGGGGTCCTGTAGGCTTCCAGGATTTGGCAATCCATTGCACCGTTCATATCTTGAAAATTTTCTAGGATTATTTCATTCAATAGATTGTTCATTCCTTTGGTTTGAACCTCTAGGCCTTCTTCTATCCCAATGACTCTCACGTTTGGTTTTTTTTATGACATCCCATTTCTCTTGGATAGATTGCTGGTGTCTTTTAAGCATCATTTCTGTGTTGACTATATTCTTTTCAAGTTGATAAACTTTGTCTTCATTATCCGATGTTCTGGCTTCTGCTTGATCTAGTCTATTTGTAATATTCTCGTTTGAATTTTTAATTTGCTTTATCGTTTCCTGCATTTCTAGGATTACTGTTTTTTTTTTTTTTTGAAATCTCTATTTCGTGATAGAGCTCGTTCTTTGACATTTGAATATGCTTATTTAATTCATTTTCAAAATATACTTTCATTGTTTGAACTTGCTGTATAAACTCTTCTCTGAGATTCCATTCCATCTTAATTAGGTATGCCTTGACTTCTTTCTCCATCCAATTTTCTGGTGCCTCTAGATTCTCTTTTGTATTTAAGTTGTCCTGCATTGTTTGTACTCTTTTTTTCCCTTGTTTTTTCATGGTGCTCAAGTTACTTTCCAACTCTCTTTGACTGCCGTGTTTCTGTTTTCTCCTTTAAATTTGTTCTGTTTTTTTTAGTTCCACTATCTCTCTTTTGTATTAGGAGATGATGTTTAGAGATGTTGGATTTAATTGTGATTTAAGGTAAATTCATTGGTTTTATTAAATCCTTCAGATTTTGATGGCATATAGAGAACTTAGGTTTGGATTTAGGATTTTATGTTAAGGTTGGGTGATTTGCTTGTATGGAGGTTAGTATATGTTCGCTTCTTTGGGGTGTTACGCAAAAGCACGCGGATATTACCAACAGAATAGACAGGAGTACTTGGGGGTAGTTAAGGGCTTAGGTGGAGTATAGACCTGTTCATAGAATTCATCTATTTGCATTTGATAAGTTATATGTAGTCTGGTTGTTCATGCTGTTTTATTGTTGCAATCTGTCGGAACCTGGCAATGGTGAAGTCAGCTCTTCAAGATGGTGTCTGCTGGCTTCCTTGGTGGATTTTCCATTGTTGGGGATAGAACTGGACTGCTTCCTTCCCCAATCTCAAACCCCAAACTCAGCCCAGAGCTCAGTGAGGGCACAGCCGGGAGGACTCCACAGAATCCGTAGCGCCATTTCTCTCTGCTTGCTGGTCGCTTCTCGGCAGCACCCCACTGTCTGTAGCCACGGGGCGGGCTGCAGGGCGGGCGGCGGATCAGTCAGCCTGGATATCTGGTCGCACTGTTGGCTCACGTTTGAGACTCAGTAACTGGTCCTTGATGATGGAAATCCTTCTTCTAAGTTTCGGTGCACCCCAATTTTGCTAGAAATTTCTAACAAGATAGCTTTTTGTCGTTCTAACCCTGTATTCATCTGTGCAGTGATGCGGTACTCTGGGTGTGATACATTCTATTCGCAGGCATCTCTCATTGTTGTTCTTATCTTTGCTATATATTTTCACTGATGTCCATATCAAGAAATGCCCTGAACTATTCATAAGCCTTAAATCAGTATACTAATCATTATTCTGCATCCTCTTAGTTCACCCAAATGACATGGTGGAGTTCATTCCTGGAGAAATCATGAGGCGAGAGACCCCATCAAAAGCCATGGTAAGGTTACTTATCTTCCTCTGAAATCCAGTGTTGCTCTTTAGTTTCTTTTTCTCTTGTAATATGATATGGTTTCCTGGAGATGACATACACAATTTCCTGATTGTGCAGATTCTCATTGGGGTGTCTGTTGCCAAATGAGACCTCACTGAAAGCAACATTAACAAGAAACAGTATAAACTACACACTGTATGATAACAAGCTTTGTGCCTGCCTATGGTTTTCCCTCCTGGGCATCGAATTCCTTAATTATCACCTAATTTAGAAATGTGACACAAATCCCCTAGAAAAGCTTGTGTCATTTGGTGAGAGTACATTTGCTATCTGTTCCCTTGATTTGCCCACATTATCATTGGATATTCGAATGTCACCAAGTAAACAAAAGACTTGTGCACACAGGTCAGAGCATGGCTTGATCTTCATAGTGACTCCTTTTCTCAATTCACAGGAGGATTCAAGAGGATCCATAATTGGTATGTATCCTGGCCTCACTCTCTTCCTGTTGCAAAATGTAGATGACGCCAAGGCTCAGAGAGTCTTCCTTTCTTTTGTGTGCAGAGACTCAGTGATTCCACTACCTCCTTGAGTATGAAAAGTATGGGGTTTGTGGTCTAAATTGATTAAAATAAATCTATGGCCATTCTGCATATTTTCTTGAAGCACCTGTGTGAGTTGAGCAACGTGGTTAGGTCAATGAGTGTTTTATACATGTATCTCTGTGTGCATTCTTGCAACATGATTCTGAGTGTGACTTTGTGTTCGTTTTTGCATATTTGTCTGTTTCTCTAGATATATACATGCCAAGATGCCAATGTCCACATGTTTAAACAAAAAAAAAGCCATCTCCCTTAGATCATGATTTTGTATATGTGTAAATAGATCAAACTGTAAACTTTCCATGTGTGCAGTTCATTTCACACCAATACCTCAATTAACATGCAAAACATATCCCATCAAAACCCAGAAAATTTTCATGACACTCTATAAATAAAAGCTCCACTTCATTTCTGTCTCTGCACCAGTAGCAACTTCATTTAATTGCAAACCTCACGTGTCAGTAGGTCCTAGATTTAATCAGTGCATGTAATTTTTCAGAACACTTCACTCATGAAAAATTTTCACGTTCATATACATTTTTTTGTGCGAGGTGTCAGAATTCATCTTCCAATCCCCATTCTAGGCACAAGTTTCTGGACAGGGCCGATCCTTAACAGTGACTCTCAGGTCCACCAATGCACTATGCTCACTTATGGTGGACATCTGAGAAAGAGGAGATTCAAAGACCAGAGATTACTTTAGCTAAGGAAGGGCTTACTTTGCATGTGCCAACTGACACTGAAAAATACCTTATTGGGTCTTTTTGTAGACACTACTTTGTAGAAACATGTTTTAACTGGATGGATTTTCATGGGGCCTGATTAGCACAATTGCAGCTCATCTAGTTACAGAGCAAAAGGTGGGATGTATTGAAGGTCCAGCTCAGCACAGCAGTGGTGTCCGATCCCTTTTTTGGGTCTGTGCTGCCCCCTGTGTGGCCTGCAGAAAATCACAATGACAGTATATATGAAACGTCTTCATACTGTCAGTCTCAAGTACTGTCTTGGTCCTTCTATTCATACATACATGGATACTGACACTGACTGGTCACTGTGAGGGTAGAACCACTGTGGTCATCATTCCTTCTCATCCTAGAACTCCTCCCTGTGCAGGGGGTCTTAATCTTAGTCCACGACATTATTTGATAAATGCAACTCTGTGCTAAGATCCCACTTGTTCAGCATGTGGGGCTCTACAATGAACCAGGAATCCACCAGAGATCTGACCAGGACCAGCCAGAATCAGTAGGCAAGTTAAGATAGCATTGTGTCCAAGCTTTTCACACACATTTCTTATGAGCTCTAGGTGGGATGTGCTTGAATTTGAGGGGAGCCATTTGGATCTTAATGTTGACTTTGTTTATGTCGATTCCTCAGGCCCTCAGAGAGTTCCTGGCACTTTTCACTTTTGCATGACACCGCAGTCTACTTATAAATGAGGAGTATGAGTAGTGAGAACATGCTAGCAAACTGACTCCACAGTCTACTTATAAAAGAGGAGTATTAGGAGTGAGAATATGCTAGCAAACTGCTGTCCACAGAAACCCGGGGGAAGGAAATTCTTGTCTGCTTCATTTTTGAACTCCTGGTCTTGGCCATCCAAAATAACAGTATTTTAATTTAATTTTAATTTTTATACGAAACTTTCAAAGTGGCCAGTAGACCCATGTGGATAAAGCAGAGGACATTCCTATTCCCTTCTGGACCGCTGCTCTGATGATGGCACAGTGTATGTTCTGTGAGTTTATATTCCTGAAACTGTTGGCATCACAGTTTGCATGTCAGCTTGGTCTGTTTCAACGAGAAAGGGATAATGTCCCAATGGAAGAAAGTAATTAAAATTTGACTCCTTACAGCTCCACACTCTCATTAGAAGGTTTGCAATTGTTTGCAGCATCCTGTTTGAGGCCTCTGACTTCCCAGAACCCAGAGAGAGTCTGAGAACCCAGAACAGAGATGTAGATGATCCTGACTATTAATATTAGTATCACTATAATTTTCTTTCCAATAACGAAACCCAGAAACTGAATAAATTATACAGGTGGGTGTGTTTAGCTTTCAGTTCTGCAGGTACAAGAGCATGGCACTAGCAAACACTTTTCTTTAGTGAATACCCTCTTAGCTGCATTGCGTTATTGGTGGTGTCTGCAGGGATGCAGGTGCAGTAGAGAGACATCACATGGCAAGACACGAAGCCAGCAGGGATCAGTTGATTCATTTGCTCTTCTTATATAACAGGATCTAACAAGGGTTTGAGAAATCTGTATTCTTCCTTCTGACTCTCATACCGTCAAATGTCCTCACCACCTCCAAGCAGACCCTTATTCACACAGATTTCACAAATCTCATTGTGGCCATACTGAGCACCAAGCCTCAATCACACAATCCAGTGTGGGATAAAAACATCCAACCCTAGCAACCATCATAAGCTTAGTTGTGTAGAAGAAAGAATGAGTCAATCTTAAGTAACTCAGTTGATGATGTCTGTGTCTCTAAAGATTGGACATGGAGCAAAGATTATGATTCAAGCTGTGACAAGGGAGAGCCTGCAGGTAGGAAGAGCACTTGGGGTATGACAAAATGGGAAAGGTTTCATGGTAAGATTTGAGTTCACCTACTCATGTGGGAAATAAGGAATGGGAATAAAATTGAGAAAACAGAAATATGTATTATTTTCATAAAAAGAAGGGTTAGTAGACCTTCTGACATCTTGTTCATAAGAAGACAACTTTTGCTTTGAAAGGTAAACACAATCTTCCATGTTAAGTCCCATTCTGTCCTAAATTTGCCTCTAATAAACATCAAGTAGCCTGGCTTTCATTATTGATTATTTTTTGGCATTGTGCATGAAAGAAATAAGATCTGCACTTTTGGTTTGACCCACAAGGGAAAGAATCTAGTGGGACATACTTTCTTAGAAGCACTTTGCAAACCTGTAATTGAAGCTCTCACTAGTGATAAGTAGTGAGTAAGAAGTCACAATTCCCCTCTGAATGTTATCTTTTTAGAGCAGCACTTTCTCTTATGTGTTTTGTCTATTTCTGGTCGAAAATGAACTCCCAAATGTGGGCAACTTAAAGAAAATTGTTTCTGTGCACCCTGGACAGGCCACTGTGTTCTCCTGTAAAAGAGTGGGGAGAAGTTCCTCCGTGAACATGTTTCTAACCTCCAGTCTTTGTGTAATTCCCAAGCACTTGGACTAGGGAAAATCTGAATTTGCTTGTATTTAAGAGGCCTAAGTCCAGAAAATCAGGTAGACTGTGGCTGCCTCTTGGAAGAACAGGATGACACAGAATCCCTACCAAGTACAATGGCAGAATGTGAACTGGTGGAAAAGAGCTCTTGGGATGCTAGATCTATTTCTCATTGCAGAGGTGAGGTGATGGAGACCAGGAGACAGGAATGCAGACAAGTGGAAGAATGGAGAGCTTTGACTGTGCATTCTAGAACACCTGGAGCAGGAGCAACTTAAGTTCTCACCTTGAATTTAACTCTGCCTTTCCTTTTTTTAAGGCCACATCATGACCATCACGGCAATAGTCCACAAAGAAAACATAGAAAGTGATTCAGAGGATAAGGAGGAAGACAAAAGGACAAGAAATCTGCAAGTAATTGATTTTCTATTTTTTTCTCTTAATTATTCTTTCTTGTGTAAAAACTCTGTAGATTTTCCATGTTTCATCTTTCCCACATTTTATGACTTTTCTAAAGGTGCTTTCCTCATCCAGATCTTTGAGGTCCTTGGACCTTCAATGTCTGTTAAATCTCTCTGCACTAACATTCTTAGTCTTTCCCTACTTTTTTTTTACCACAAGCAACACCACTGAATCATGCTGAGTAATACTGCATACCCATATACTGAGTTTGAGTTGTAGGGAGCATCAGAAATACTGAGTTGTTGCCTGATACATGAGACACAAACAATCTGGTTCTGGTTTACTGACCACTGAATAGCTAGGTTCTGACTTTGCTGGCTCTGAGCATGCATGAATGTATCCTTCCTTTCCTAGGTCAAGATTATGCAATTGGAATGTAGGTTCCTTAACATGAATTGTTTCCAGGGGCCCTCTCCTGATTCAATATATGGGCTTAATGCAGCAAAGGCGATAAAGCAGTTTAGGAAGAGGAAATGTGAGCCTGGAGAGAATGGGAAGGAGAGCAGAGGTCAAATCAGTCCACATATTCTCCTTTGCTTTCTCAAGTTTCTTTGTTGCACTTTTTTGCAATCCATCAGAATCAATCAGAGCACTGAAGATTCTATAGTTGCATGTGACCATGGCCATGCAAGGGAAGGTACAATTTGGTAAAAATCAGTGCAGGAAGCTCTCTGAGGTATGGCACTACAGAGGGTAGGGCTGGAGGAGCCAGGGTCCTTGCTCCACCCTGTGCCATCACAGATGCTGCTCTTCAGGATTCCAGATGTATGCTACTCAGCCTTTACACCCAGATGTCCTAGAGAACTCTTCCCATTGCCTCATGTTCACTCTCTAGGAAAGCAGCGTCAGAAGGTTCTGAAGGTGAATATCCATGAGAATTTCCTTCTGAGGACATTCATAGACACTCTTCCCACAGACAACACCCTCAGCTTAGGGCAGCATACCAGTCTCAGTGCTCCCTGCCCAGATCCCAGGAGAGATCAGGGCCCAAGTTTATCTTGCATTTCCTGAGGACAATTGTGGTCCTGGTCACTCTCTGTGGCCAGCAACTCATCCCAAGTGACCTTTTTACCTTGTTCTGTTTTATAGACCCCATAGGACACCAGGGAGAGCAGAGACTTTGGCCATGGAACACAGGAGAGATGATACCTGCAGTGCATAGCAGCTGAAATTAACCTGTAAGACTCGGAGCAGGAGCTTGTTTTTCATTTCCAGTGACATAACTGTCTATATTATATGGAATTTGCAGACTTATATGTTCTTTGTTTAATAATTTTAATATTAGTATTTCATGTCAAATTTTTCTATTAAATTATATTTAATGGTAACAGTTGCTTTTAAAATTCATTCTGTATAATAAAACACACTTGGGAAGAGAGATGGGGGGGATAGTGAGGGAGAAGTGGAATTGCACGGAAGATGGAAGGAGACACTCATCGTTATACAGAATACATGTATGATGATGTGAGGGAAAAAAAAGAAGTGTGTCACATTAGATTGGGTAGAGAGAACTGATGGGAGGCGAAGGGAAGGTAAGGAGGGAAAGGAAGGTCAGCTGAATAAAACAGACATTAGTATAGCTGTATGCATATTCATGACTGTATGACCAATGTGATTCTGCAACCTGTACACTCAGAAAAATGAGAAATTATACCCCATCTTATTCAAAAATATGATATGTCAATATCATTGTACTGTCATGTTTAAGTAATTAAAACAAATTTTAACAACACACACACTAAAAGAGGAATATGTTCCTGAGGCAGATCTTGATGAATTACAAAGATTTTACCTGGTAACTTCTATCACCATTACTCTTCTCCTCCCATACCCCTCAGTTTGCTTTTTTGTTTTTTTTTTTTAGATTGGTATTATAACATTCAGAAAATTATTGATGTGGGTGAATGGATGCAATAAAGAAACAAATAATTAAATTACAAGCTAAATTAAATCCCAACTAAATTTCATAAGTGTTTAATTAATTTATCCATTAATTAGCTAACTGAATCTTAAATCAAAACACCCAACATAAGAAAGGGCTGGGAAACAATTGGCAATATTCTTTATGAAAAATTGTGGTTTTACATTTTATATCTTTTTTTCAATTAAGAACAATATATTTTGTAATGTATCACATACATGTAACAATGGCTTTAAATACATTAACTGACATGTTTCTCATTGGAAATAGGTTGCTTGCTGTATATATTAGTGCATGAAAACTACTGATATAATAAAGTCTAGACAAAAATATAATTGTCTGCTCTATGGTAACATATTCTAACCATGCGAAAAGTTACATAATACTGTAAAAAATGTCTTAAAATCTATATACTTTAATAAGAAATAAATTCAATAAAGAATGATAATACAGGGACTGGGGATGTGGCTAAGTAGTAGAGTACTTTCCTCACACATGTGAGGCCATGGGCCACACACAATAAACCAAATATATAAAGGCATTGAGTCCATTTCCAACTAAAAGTATTTTTTTAAAAAAAAGAATGATGAGTGTTTAAAGGCATTGAGTCCATTTCCAACTAAAAGTATTTTTTTAAAAAAAAGAATGATGGTGTTGGGTTGTAGCTCAATGGTAGAGCACTCGCCTCGCATATGTGAGGCACTGGGTTTGATTCTCAGCACCTCATATAAATAAATAAAGGTCCATTGATAATTAAAATATATATATATATATGTGTATATATATATATATGAAAAAAGAATGATAATACTGAGAACCAAGGCATTCAGATTTCAAAATTCATGCTTCTTTTCAGGTGATCCGATATTTTGCCAACTAAGTTTTCAAAATTTGTTCTAAGCCAACATTACTCATATATGTTACACATCTATTATTTCATAAATTTACTTTCCTCATGAAAGACCTTTGATAAACATCCAAAATATTTAGGTTAATTATATTTGAAATGGAGCTGAAAGAAATACTGGTATCAAATAAATATATTTGAAATGGAGCTGAAAGAAATACTGGTATGGTTTTTCACTGTGACCTCAAGTATTTAAGTATTACAAGTTATTCAACCAACACAACAAAGTTAAAATCATAATGGCACAGCATGTATTGTAAATAAATCAAAACAAGAGAATGTGTAACACAAAGACAGAGCAGTGGCACATAAAAGGAGAACTAGCTGAATACAAATAATTGACTACTGCAGAGCATAAAATTAAAACAGTTCAAGTGAGACAAGGTGATGGAGAGGTCACCATGAAGGTGACAACTGATGATTCTGCTCACCACTGTTGTCCAGAATGGAAATTAAAAAATCATATTTTTAAAAACTTTGATAGGTATACAATTATCTCCAGAATTAAAAAAAATAAAGATTTCCTATGCATCTGCCTTCTGTGAATAGAATAAAGCTCTAAGTTTGTCTGTTAACTGGTGTTTTGATCACACATATTTTTTACCTCTGAATTTTTTGGGTTGACATTGATGACTGTAACAACCAAAATTAGTCCATGATTACATGTTGTTAAAAACTTTTTAGAAACTTACTACTCAGATATTAGAACAGTTATCAATTTTTTTACAATATCAAATTTGTCAAATTTTCATTGAGGTCATGTGGCACACATCATTTAATTCAAAGCCACAACTCATTTGTCCCCGTGATATCTTCTTCACACACACACACACACACACACACACACACACACACACACATCCACACACACACACACAAACACATTTCTTCATCAGCAGTCTTGTATAGTAAAAGTGTCTAGTTTTTGTTCATTTTTTAATGCAATACACTTCTATCTACAATTTCATTACATGCATACAGCAAACAGGAAATTATGGGTTTTACATCCTTCATGATAATTTTATATACAGGGAGATTTAAAACAGTGCTTCAACAGTTTGCCTAGTAATGTGACACAGAATGATTGTATCTTGCTCTCAAATTTTAATAAGGAGGTATAAAATACAGGTTCAATAATTTAAAATCAAGTATCCATCTATTAAAAAATAGTATTGCAGCATTGTGTTTGCATTACTTTTAAAACTTTTTAAGTTTCTCTCTCATGGCACAATCTTCTAATACTTCGTATATGAGAGGAAATTTTTTAAAAAATTGCAACTTCTGCCCCTGGAAAGGCTCTGTAGTGACTGAATGGCATATGAATTTTTATTGATTTTATATATTTACGTATAAAACAGTGGAATGTATTCCAATTCTTATTACCCATATAGAGCACAATTTTTCATACATTTGTATATTAAGTATGTTCACACTAATTCATGGCTTAACACAAATACTTTCTGGGTTTTTTTTTGCATTACAATTCTTATCCCACATATATACCACATTTTTTTCATATCTCAGGTTGCATATAAAGTATGTTGACCCCCAATTCAAGTCTTCATACATGTACTTTGAATAATGATGTCCATCACATTACACCATCGTTTCTAATTCCCTGTCCTTCCCTTTACCTCCCACTCCTATTTCCTATGTAGAATTCATTGAATCATCCCATGCTCCCCATCCCTACCCCACTATGAGTCAGCCTCCTTGTATCAGAGAAAACATTTGGCATTTTTTTGTGTGTGTGGATTGGCTAATTTCACTTACCATTATCTTCTCCAACGCCATTCATTTACCTGCAAATGCCATGATTTTAATCTCTCTTATTGCTGAAAAAATTCTATTGTGTATATGTGCCACATTTTTAAATCCTTTCATCCACTGAAGGGCATCTAGGTTGGCTCCACTGTTTAGCTATTGTGAATTGTGGTGCTATAAACATTGATGTGGCTGTGTCCCTATTGTATGCTGTTTTTAATTCCTTTGGGTATAGTCCAAGGAGAAGGGATACCTGAGTCAAATGGTGGTTCCATTCCCAGATTTCCAAATAATCTCCATACTGCTTTCCATATTGGCTGCACCAATTTGCAGTCCAACCAGGTATGTACGAGTATAGATTTTTCTCCACATCCTCGCAAACATTTTTGTTGTTTGTCTTCATAATAGCTGTCATTCTGACTGGAGTGAGATAATAACTTAGATTTGTTTTTTTAGAGATAGGGAAAAAGAGAGAGAGAGAGAGAGAGAGAGAGAGAGAGAGAGAGAGAGATGAGTATATATATATATATATATATATATATATATATATATATATATATTAGTTTTCAGTGGACACAACATCTTTTTTTGTTTGTGGTGCTGAGGATTGAATCCAGGCCGCACACATGCCAGGCGAGCGTGCTACCGCTTGAGCCACATCCCCAGCCCAAACTTAAAGTAGTTTTGATTTGCATTTCTCTAATTGCTAGAGATGATGAGCATTTTTAAAATATATTTGTTAATTGATTGTATATCCTCTTCTGAGAAGTGTTTTTTCAATTCCTTGGCCCATGTGTTGATTGAGTTTTTTGAGGCTTTTTGTTGTTGTTGTTGTTTTGTTTTTTGTACTTAGGTTTTTGAGTTCTTTATATATCCTAGAGATTAGTGCTCCATCTGATGTGTGAGGGGTAAAAATTTGGTCCCAGGATGTAAGCTCTCTGTTCACCTCACAGATTGTTTCTTTTGCTTCAAGAAAGTTTTTGGTTTGATTCTATCCTATATATTGATTCTTGCTTTTAATTTTTGTGCTATAGGAGTCTTGTTAAGGAAATTGGGCCTAATCCCACATGATGAAGGTTAGGGCCTACCTTTTTATTCTATTAGGCACAGAAATCAGGTTTCATTCCTAGGTTCTTGATCCATTTTGAGTTTAGTCTTGTGCAGGTAAAAGATAAGGGTTTAATTTCATATTTTTGCATATGGGTTTCCAGTTTTTCTAGTACCATTTTTGAAGATGCTCTCTTTTCTCCAGTGTATGTTTTTGGCACCTTTTTTAATAAAAGATAATTGTAATTTGGGGGGTTACTCTCTGTGTCCTCTATTCTCTATCATTGGTCTACAAGTCTGATTTGGTGTGAATAGCATGCTGTTTTTGATACTATTGCTCTGTAGTATAGTTTAAGGTCTGGTATAGTGATGCCACCTGCTTCACTTATCCTGCTAAGGATTACTTTAGCTATTCTGAGTCTCTTATTTTTCCATATGAATTTCATGATTGCTTTTTCTATTTCTATGAGGAATGCCATTGGAATTTTGATGAAAAATGCATTAAACATGTATAGTGCTTTGGGTAGTATAGTCATTTTGATAATATTAATTCTGCCTAACCAAGAACAAGGTAGATCTTTCCATCTTCTAAGGTCTTCTTTGATTTCTCTGTTTAGGCTTCTGTAGTTTTTATTATACAGATCTTTCACCTCTTTTGTTAAGTTGATTCCCAATTATCTTATTTTTTAGGTTATTGTGAATGGGGTAGTTTTCCTCATTTCCTTCTCAGAGGATTTGTCACTGATATACAGAAATGCCTTTGATTTATGGGTTTTGATTCTATATACTGCTATTTGATGAATTCAATTACTAGTTCTAGAAATTTTCTGGTGGAGGTTTGGGGGTCTTCTAGGTATAGAATCATATTGCCAGCAAATAGTGCTAGTTAAAGTTCTTCTTTTTCTATGTGTATTCCTTTAATTTCTTTCATCTGTCTAATTGCTCTGGCCAATGTTTCAAGAACTATGTTGAATAGAAATGGTGAGAGAGGGCATTCCTGTCTTGTTCCAGATTTTAGAGGGAATGCATTCAATTTTTGTCTGTTTAGAATGATGTTGGCCTGAGGTTTAGCATAGATAGCCTTTAAAACGTTGAGATATGTTCCTGTTATCCCTAGTTTTTCTAGTGTTTTGAACTTAACTGGATGTTGCATTTTGTCAAATGCTTTTTCTGTGTCTATTGCGGTGACCACATGATTTTTACCTTTAAGTCTATTGATGTGGTGAGTTATATTTTTTTGATTTCTGTATGTTGAACCAAACTTGCATCCCTGGGATGAATCCCACATGATCATGGTGCACAAATTTTTTGATATGTTTTTGCATTAGATTTGGCAGAATTTTATTGAGAAATCTGCATCTATGTTCATTAGACATATTGGTCTAAAGTTTTCTTTTTTGAAATGTCTTTGCCTGGTTTGGGGATCAGGGTGATATTGGTGTCATAAAATGAGTTTGGAATGACTGCCTATTTTACTATATCCTGAAATACATTGAAGAGTGTTGGTATTAGTTCTTCATTAAAGGACTTGTAGAACTCACCTGTGTAAACATCCGGTCCTGGGCTTTTTGTGGTTGGTAAGCCTCTGATGGCGTCTTTTATTTTCTCACTTGATATTGGTCTGTTTAAATTGTTTATATCTTCCTGACTCAATCTGGGCAGATCATATGACTTAAGAAATCTGTTAATGCCTTCAATGCCTTCGATTTTATTGGAGTTTAAGATTTCAAAATAATTTCTAATATTCCTCTGTATTTCTGTAGTGTCAGTTGTGATATTACTTTTTAATCACTTATGCTGGTAATTTGAGCTCTCTCTTCTCTTCATTAGCGTGGCTAAGCGTCTATCAATTTTATTTATTTTTTCAAAGAACCAACTTTTTGTTTTGTCAATTTTTCAATTGTTCCTTTAATTTTGATTTCATTGATTCCAGCTCTAATTTTAATTATTTCTTGTCTTCTTTTGCTTTTGCTACTGATTTGTTCTTCTTTTCCTAGGGCTTTGAGATGTAGGTTGAGGTCATATATTTTTTGACTTTTTTTTTAAGAAATAAAGTCCATGCAATAAATTTTCCATTTAGTATTGCTTTCATAGTGTCTCAGAGATTTTGATATGTTGTGTCTATGTTCTCATTTACTTCTAAAAATTTTTTAATCTCCTCCTTGATTTCTTCTGGAAGTAGCATATTGTTTAGGCTCCAAGTGATGGAGAAAATTTTGTTTTCTATTTTGTTGTTGATTTCCAATTTCATACATTTATGATCCAATAAAATGCATGCTTGTATCTCTAACATTTTGTATTTGCTAAGAGTTGCTTTGTGGCACATTGTATGGTCTATTTTAGAGAAGGATCCATGTGCTGCTAGAGGAAACTGTATGCACTTGGGGCAGGTTGAAATATTCTGTATATGTCAGATAAGTCTAAGTTATTGATTGTGTGATTGAGTTCTATAGTTTCTTTATTCAACTTACGTTTGGAAGATCTATCCAGTGATGAGAGAGGTCTGTTAAAGTCAACCAAGATTATTGTGTTGTGGTCAATTTGACTCTTGAACTTGAAAAGAGTTTGTTTGATGATTATAGCTGCACCAAGTTTTGGGGCATATATATTTATGATTGCTATGGAATATTGGTGTAGGATTCCTTGAGCAGTATGTAATGTCAATCTTTATCCATTTTGATTAACTTTGACTTGAAGTCTACTTTATTTGATATGAGTATTGAAACCCCTGCTTCCATACACAGTCCATGTGAGTGGTATGGTTTTTCCAAACCTATTACTTTCAGTTTGTATATGTCTTTTCATATCAGATGAGTTACCTTTAGGCAGCATATTGTTGGGTCTTTTATTTTATCAAATCTGCAACCCATAACTTTTTTGTTGTTGTTGTTGTTGTTGAGTATAAGCCATTAACATTTAGGGTTACCATTGAGACATGGTTTGTATTTCCAGCCATATTTGCTTATTTTTGTTATTTAACTTGACTTGATTTTCCTTTTTGATTAGTTTTTTCCTTTACTGCATACCTCCCTCTGTTGATTTTCATTGCTGTTTTTCTTTTCCTGTTCATGAAATATTTTGCCAAGGATGTTTTGTAGCATCAGTTGTCTAGTTATACATACTTTCAACTTTTGTTTATCATGGAAGGTTTCTATTTCATTTTCAAATCTAAAGCTTAATTTTGCTGGATACAAGATTCTTGATTGGCACCAATTATCTTACAGAGCTTGATATATGTTATTCCAGGATCTTCTAGCTTTCAGGGTCTGGGTTAAAAAATCTGCAATTATCCCAATTGGTTTTCCCCTATATGTAAACTTATTCCTTTTTCTCGTGGCTTTTAAAATTCTCTCCTTATTCTGTATGTTGGGATTTTCATTATACTGTGCCTTTATATGGATCTGTTGTGATTTTGTACATTTGGCATCCTGTAGGCTTCTTGAATTTGGATTTCCAATTTATTCCTCATGTTTAGAAAGATTTCTGGTATTATTTAATTGAATTGATCGTATATTCTTGTGATTTGGTCCTCTATGCCTTCTTCTATCCCAATGACTCTTAAATTTTAGCTCTTAAATAACTCTGAAATTTTAAAAAATCATTTTTTGGACTTTTGTTCTTTGCATTATTTTAAAAACATCTTCTTAAGTTTTTCTCTCATGGGATAATCTTCGTATACTTCAGATATGAGAGGAAATGTATTTTTTAAAATGCACCTTCTACCCTTGGAGGGCACTGTAGTGACTGAACAGTACATGAAATTTGAATACTTTTCAAATCACTTCACCAATGACTTGCCTGACTGAGTTCATGAATGTTGCATCAGCACACAGTTAATTCAAAGAGAATGTGCCTTTGCTATGAGAAGAAAAGTTTCCTAGAAATCTTTCACTGTTACTCCCTCTGTCACTGTGTAGTCAAGGGCCATATGACTCCCATGGAGGCCTTCTTACCAGTCTCTTCGGGTAGACATTGAAAGATCATCAGTGCTTTGAATTATTTGGTCCCTAATACCTTACTATTATTCAGTACAGGTTCTAGAACCACTTTCATTGACACAGGGGTGGAGTTGGTGGACAAAAAGCTGAGCTGGAAGACAATGTTTTCTTTTATTTTGTTTGTCTAGATGGTAAGACAAATGAACAAACAAGTCCCTCATCTTGCTGCACTGAGCACAGGAAAGCAAAGGCAATGATCACTTAAGTGATCATCAGGCAGGCTGGTCAGGTCATTTTTGGGCAAAGAGTTCAGAGATAGAAGTTCATAGGTTAGTTGACAGTGTCAGCTCCACCTTCAGTCACAATTCTTTGGAAAGGATGGATACACATATTGTGCCTTCAAACTTTAGTAGACACTGCACCTCATACACCATTGGGTTCAAAGGGTACTCAAGGACTGAAGTGGCTGATGCCAATGTGTAAGGTATTTGTAGGGTGTGTAGATCAACCCAGCCTCTGGCCCTGGAGGGACAATCACAGCAGTAGTGTGAGGAGTTCCTTTTGGCATGACAGAGGTCTGTATTTGTCTGATCAAAGGCATTATGGTAGGGTCACTTAGAGAAGAGTACTCAGGGTCACTGGTATGTGCAGCCCCTCTTTACTGAGGGTAATTCTGACTATTAGGAATTTGGTGCCAAATGAGGTACTTTGCTCAAGACAGAGCTAACGCTCAGTGTACTCCAGCATTTTCTGCTGACTGAAGGTAGATATTTTCTAGATTGTCCAATGTATCTTAATCCGTCTACTGATTTGTGACTCTAAAAAGAGAAACTTATAACATGTGTAGCTTTTTATTAAGTGTGTATATAGGTAGAAGAATAATACATAATTTTAACATTTTGCTTTATTTTTAATATCATTTCCCCCCTTAACATCTGCATTTTTTTGTGTGTGTTGCTAAGGTTGTAACCCAGTACCGTGCACACTATGCACACATGCTTTACCATTGAATTGTACCACCAGTCCAAAATTTTAACTTTAGATTGTACAGTTTTATGCCTTCATGTCCAATGTTATTTTTCCCATGGATGAATTTAGGTAGTCCTTTCTGTTGCTCTTAACAATACTAAAAGTGGACACAAATATGGATTCTTTGAAGATTGCTTTGGTAAAGTAATTGGTTATTCAAATCCACAGTCTTATCAAGTTAACAAATAAATAAATAAACCCTCAATTGAAGACCCATTACAGTTTTAGAAAATCTTTATTTGGGACACATAAACCTTACTTAGGAGATATTCATTCTTTTCAATATCACCTAATTTTATTTTGCTTTCTTCTCATGTGAAAATCTCAGAATGATAAATTAAAATCTTTTAAAAAATTCCCTCCAGTTCTTGAAGAAAAACATTATAAACCATGCATACATCTGAAATAAAACATGAGAAAATAATGATTGATAATGCTGAAAATGGAGTTTTGAGATGAACCAAAGTTTCTCAGTTTGCTGATTGCATCTGTGTGCTTGTCTCATAAATTTTGAAGACAAAAATTTGTTTAAGGAAGAAGAAATAGAACTCCCATCATTTGGTATGAGGAATGATACCAGAAAAAAAAAACTCATTTTAGTGTGCCAACTTAGAAGTTTCCTGATGGTTTTGGGCAGAACATGGAGCAAAATGCATTTAGAATAGGCTTTGGAAAAGGCATCCTGACTACCATATTGTTTCACTTTCATCCTTTCAGTGACCCATCCTTTTTTCTTCAAAAAGGAATTTGTTGAAGGTGTTCCCACAAGTGGGTTTCAAGGTCTTTTACATTTGAAATAGGCCTTCATGGTGCCAATTAATATATCTTCCAGTTAGACTCCAGGTGTTGTTGAGTGAGGCCCATTATCCTGATTACATGGTCATTATAATATCTATTCTATTTTATACTTATTCACTGTGAACAGAGAATCCTAGATTTGGATATGTGAACAGAGAGCTAGAAAACTAGGGGTTTATTCTGAGTCCTATGGAGAGCTCAGCTGAAGTTCTGCATTTCAGAATTTTGTTCTGGATTTGAGATACTGCTTCCACTACATTTAAAAATCTCAGGACTCATGAAGAGAATGAGTTAAAAGCCAGCATCATCAAATTAATGAGACCCTAAGAAACTCAAAGGGGCCCTGTCTCTAAATAAAAATATAAAAAATGGGTGGGGATGGGAATCAGTGGATGAATGGCTCCGGGTAGAATTTCTGGTACCAAAAAGAAATCAACACACACACACACACACAAAAAAAAAAACCACACACACACTCACTTACACACACAAAAACAAATTAAATAAATAAACAAACAAACCCTCGTGAGTAACAAGCCCTAAATCAGCAGCCTCTCTCATTCAGGAGTACAACAAATGGATTTGGGGTTCTCTCCTGATGATTATTCCAGTCTTCTCCACACAATCTGGGAAATGCTGGACTCATGGCACATGGATGCTCACATAGGGCTTCAGAAAGTAGCTGAAAATACCATACAATGATGGAACAAAATGCCAAGGTTTTCAACTGCCAATCTAAGCCTCACTAGACTAGTCAGAGGGAGGTGAAGGCTAAGCTTCCACAGAGTGACCCTGTGGTCACAAGACTCTGCAGAGGACCATGAGGAGTCACTAGCCACAACTCCCAGTTTCCACCATTGCCACTCCTGTCAGCTTTAAGCCACCTTCCTACCCAGTCTCAAGGTAGCAAGGCACACTTACCATTTCCTGGCTTTCAGGGTCCTCATCGTTCTCCCTGTGGTTTGTTTTCAGATTCTGCATAGAACAGACACCTGGGGTCCAGATCCAGGACAGAAGAAGCCTACAAAAAGATTGAAAAAATGCCGAGCTCCAGACACCAAGGGAACAGAAGATTGTGGAAGCCCTTCCCCTCATCACCGGCTGCCTGAAGATTGGACAGTTCTCACCTAAGAGACTGATTGGTCAAGGCTTCAGGCACTGCCTCCAACCTGAGCCACGTGGGCACAAAATCTAAGTCTGAATGACAGGCTGCTCCATTGTCATTGTTAACCAACTACAGATCAGGGCTGAGAATATAGCTTAGTCAGTAGAGTGCTTGTTTTGCTGATATAAGGCCATGGATTCAATCCCGTGTACTACACGCATACTCTCCTCCCCCCAAAAAAAAATTGAGTAAAGGACTTTGGAAACTAGGGTTATGGATCAGTGGTAGCGAACTTCCCTAGCATGTGTGAGGTACTGGGTTGAACACTCAGCACCGCATAAAAAAGCCAACCTAGAGGGGATGTGGCTCAAGCGGTAGTGCACTCGCCTGGCATGTGGGCAGCCCAGGTTGGATCCTCAGCACCACATACAAACAAAGATGTTGTGTCCGCCCAAAACAAAAAATATTTTTAAAAAGCCAACAAACTACTAATGGTACTGTGTCCATCTACAACAAAAATATTCAAGAAAATAAAAAGACTGTGTATTGGACTTGTGCACCCTCACTACATAACTCATAAACATATTTTAGAAATAATATGTACATACATGTCTTCAGACAGTGTTTAAAATTCTCCTGTGATTTTTTTTCAAGTAACTTATATTACAGGTATGCTTCACAACCCTGAAATCCTCCCCACCTCAATTCTTCTTCTTCTTCTTCTTCTTCTTCTTCTTCTTCTTCTTCTTCTTCTTCTTCTTCTTCTTCTTCTTCTTCTTCTTTTTCTTCTTCTTCTTCTTCTTCTTCTTCTTCTTCTTATTATTATTATTATTATTATTATTATTATTATTATTAGAGGCCTGTTAATTGCATTAAATGCCTCTGTATGGGGTTATTTTAAGGCAAAATTTTCTTCCAATAATAGGACCTAGCCCAGAGAGAAATGTATTGACACTTATAACTGTTTGTAAGGTTAAAGCAATTTGTGAATAAATATGTATATCTTTTTTTATGAAAATGATATCACAATTATTTTAATATTTTTTAAATCTTTCTATTCTTTGTCTAATAAAAACACAGTTTGAGCTTTAAACTCATTAGCAATGTCCTTATATTCCTTCCTCCAAAAAAGTGACTCACAAGTATAATTCAAATTATTGAGACTCATAAATTTTTGATCCTTTATTTGAACTAGTGAAGTCTAAAGATTTTTCTTTCTATTTTCACCTTTAAATGAAGCCCACTTTTTATAGATTTCTTGTTGTACAACTGACCTTTAATATTCTTCAAATTTTACCCCCATTCTGATCACTTTGGACTATTGATGTTTTGATGGAGGGGATCTCAAAGTGGTCATGCACAAGGTAGGAAATGGATATAGTAAGATATAAGACTGGTGATTCGTGAGTATGTAGATTTTGCAAAACAAAATAAGTATTGGTGGATGATATGGGGTAGAGAGAAAAAGAGCAATGAAAAAAAGAAGAAAATCTTGAACAGTAGAGGGGTTCACAGATTCCAAGTCTACAATGACAGTGTGAATATAGAGGGTAGTGTTCTTGAAAGCAGCAATAAAATTTGAGAGAAAGAAAAAGGTAATTTTTTGCACAGTTCCCAAGTGAGAGAGCCAGGTGAATGGTTCTTTGTTCAACTCTTCCCACCTAGGAGTGGAATTTATAGTTCATAGGGTATGTCTCAGTAAGTAGTAAAACACCATTTCTATGTACCTGTACACTTTTTCATGGCTACAAGCTGACTTTGACAATTTCAATCACATTACATGTGATTAATTCATTCATTACATTATTTATTTGTTTTTTATTAATTCACTTATTCTTTAGTTGTCATTGTTTTTACATTACTCGTGATTACATAATTGCATAAATATTCTGAATGTTGAAGTTTTGTTAAATATTGTTTTATGTTTTTATTCATACATTTAATTTCATTGAAATGTTTTTTCTTTGCCAAGCCTGATTTATATTACACGTCAATCTTCATTTATGAAGAGTAGATAAATAACTCAAGGGTTTATCATCTTGGCAGAACTCTAATCACCCACTAATGTCACTGATTACGTTTTTTTTAAATTTTTGCAAGATCTCTCTCTCTCTCTCTCTCTCTCTCTCTCTCTCTCTGTCTCTCTCATATGACAAATTGAAATCAGATATGCTTTTTCACAAAGAAACACTCTCAGCCTTTAATAAATTATTCTATAAAGAAAAAGGGTTTTGCTGTTTTTCTTAGAACCTCACTAAGTTGCTGAGGCTGGCTGACTTTAATCTAATGTTATAGAATTTTTATATATATATAGTGAATATAGAGGGTAGTGTTCATTTGACTCTTTCTCTTGGGGTGCGTGCCAGAGTTAGCTTCTTCTTTTATTTCTACCTTATTTCTGCCTCCAAAGAAACTACCCTTTACCCTCATACTACCATTGATCCACCATTAGACTTTTTAAATCTGAACTCTTGAGCTGGTCATTCTTTCCCTCTTTCCTTCAGAGCACTTTTTTTTCTCTACCCATACCTGTTCCACCAATACTTTTTCATGAATACTCCCTACTACATACTAAATATCCACCAATTTCACATCCTGTCCCATCCCTGTTCTGATTTTCCATGGATCACTTTCAGATACCCTCCACCCAGATATCAATAGTCCAGAGTAAGGTCAGGCCAGGGTGTTATATATGCAGGTTTTTCAAGTCATTTACATAACAATAAGCCTATTATTTGGGATGTATTCTGTCTTAGGTTAAAAAAATAAATCTACAGACTTCACTGTTAAACTGAATTGTTTAAAATTCATTAATCTCAATAATTGGAAAAAGAAATTCTATAAAAAGGAGAATAAAGAAAAGAACATAATACATAAAAGTGACAAATTTGAAGACACACCAAGTGTATATATCAAAGAGTGTCATATATTTGTGCTTTCAAAAGACATATTAATTTGAAATTAATGTAGTTAATGTGAGATGTAGTAATCATTTATTAATTATATATAATGGTAGTATATATGTATATGTACAAAATACATCTCATATAATTATGAGTATACATTGCAAAAAATGAACTCTACAGTTTTTTTTTTAATATGCTGAAAACACTATAAATAGCTATATCTAGGTTTATGTATTACCAAAAGTTCAGGATACATTTTGTACTTTCTAAAGTTACAACTGACCAACAGACCCTTTTTTTTCAATTTTTAAAAGCAGTAGTATTTATTTCCAGGTAGAACATATGCCATCATTTATCTTTAAATTTTAAATACTTTTAAAATTATATATGACAACAGAATGCATTACACTTTTTATTACACATATAGAGCAAATTTTTTTATTTCTCTGGTTTTATACAAAATATATTTACATGAATTCACTTCCTTGTACATGTACTTTATATAACAAAATACATCATATTCCACCATCATTTCTAACCCTATGATCCCTCACCTCACCTCCCAACCCCCCCAAAGGTCATTTTGATACATACTGATGTATGCTATAAAGTTATAGAAAAGAGTATATAACATAATAATATGAAGAGATAAAGTTTTGTAACTAATACATAGAATAATAATAAAAATAATAATAATAATGAACTTGCCATTTAGACATTAATAAATTATACATTTGGCACTACTGACATCTTTTCCAAAAAAAAAATTGACATCTTTTCCAAAAAAGTGGGGGTTTATTTGTGGGGAAAATGGTATTCTATGCTTTCTTAATATCAAGAATATTTTATTTTCAGAAGTAATATATATTTCAATATAATAGTAAAATAGAACCAGGTCTCATGGCACATACCTCTAATCCCATTGGATTGTGATGCTAAGGCAAAATAATCCTGAGTTTAAGGCCAGCCTCAGAAACTTATCAAGGCCCCAAGCAACTATGTGTGACTCAGTCTCTGTGTGCCCCTAATTTAAATTTCCAGTAAGAAACAACAACAACAAAAAGAATACAAAGTATTGATGAGGACACAAAACAAATTCTCATGAACTAAAGATGGAGTAAAAATTGCTGTTATTTCATTATGAAAACTATACACACACACACACACACACACACACACACACACATATGAAATACTCCTCACCAAGCTGCTTAGACCTGTGGAAGTTATAGTATGTGTGTACCATTACAGTGTACAAGTATGTGATAGCATAAGACTAGACCTCTACTTGTTAATGCAGTGGAAATCTGGGGCCTAGGAGGAAAGAGGAGGTGATTCAGAAAAATAAAAAAAAAATTACAGTTTGAGAAAAAATGTTTTCTGGAGCCCAGAAATATTTTTGGTTTAATTAGAGTACAAAATACCACATAAGTATTATATTGAAGTTACATCTGTTGAATACATCACGTGTATAATGGATTTCAAGGAAAATACGTGGAACTTATCACAAACTAAATAAAAATTTACAAAAGCCCATAAAATAGCATGTGCATAAATAAAACTAATCATTACAATGACAACTATTTTAACTCAATTTAATATATAATATTTTACTATCAAAATTTTATCATGTTTTTCTCTAAATACAAGAAGAGAGCTGGACCTGTTGGTGCACAGTAGTAATCCCAGTACCTTGGTAGGCTAAGACAGGTGTATTGTGAGCTCAAAGCCAGCATCAGCAAAAGTGAGGCCCTAAGCAACTCAGTGAGACACCGTCTCTAAATGTCATACAAAATCGGCTTGGGGATGTGGAAAATTCCCCTGAGTTAAATTCCACGTACCAAATTAAAGAAAAGAAGGGACCAAAAAAAAAAATAAATTTATCGTAGAAATAAAATATATGTAAAATACCCCAAAACCTTTTTAAAAAACGAAATAATATAGTTATTGTACTGAGACATACTTAATGTATATTATGAAACTATATTGCAATAATACAGACCAATAAATCATAATATTAATCAAATCTGAAACCATATGTAGATCAATAGTATTGTTAAGAGCAATAGAAAGGTGTATGTAAAACTAACCATATGAAAACTAACATTAAACATTAATGAATAAATCTATCCAACCTAAAGTTAGAAATGGGACATAGTGGCAAAGTTCACTGTTAGAGTGTGTGTGCAGAATGTGCAAGATAGTCAGTTCCAATCTTAGCAACACTATAAAAAGCAAATATTAAGAGGGAATGATGTTGAAAATAATGCAGAATATTAAATGAGACACTCTCCCTCCATCTATAGATACATTTAAGGAAAAAAACTACTGTGAGTGTCTCTTTGGCAAAATCATGAGTGAGTAGAGAGATTTAGATACACTAGATATTAGGGACAAAATCCCCAAATACCATCATCAGCTCTAGTGAACAGAAATGTGAGAGAGGGCCTGAGGATGTAGCTCAGTTTTCAGAGGGCTTGCCTTGAATGCACAAGGCCCTGGGTTTAATCTCTAGCAACCCCCCTACCAAAAAAAAAAAAAAAGAAAAGAAAAAGAAAGAAGGAAATATGAAAGAAATGATACAAAAAATGGTGATATCTAGGAGCCATAAACACCTTCACAAGTGTTTCATCAGCTGTGACCAAGACACAAAAATACCCAAATATCAAGGCTGTCAATTTATCTCAAAACAACATCTGCCAGCATATTTTCCCAATTACTGTTGCTGACAGATGAAGTTCACTCTAGCTTTAATTGTAGGTGAAATAAGGAGGAATCCAGTAAACTACTCTTAGCTTGAGTGAGATTTTAGCACTTTCTGAATCCTGCCCCAACCCTGATACACTAGTAATAAGGCCATAACTACCAATTCCTCCTTGAAAAAGTTTTTGGGTTTTTTTGGTGGGTGTGTGTATGTGTGTATTGAATGTTTCAAATTTAACATATTTTGTTTATGTTACTATGTCCCTGATACACTAGTAATAATGCCAGAACTAACAATTGCTCCTAGAAAGTTTTTTTGTGTGTGTTTGGATGTCTGTGTGTGTGGATGTGTGTACTGAATGTCTCAACTTTAACATATTTTATTTATGTTACTATGTCCTGAAGTACCAATCTCCAGAACAAAAGGTGACTGAGCTTATGTAAATCTCTGTAGATTTCAAACAAATGAATTTACATTCTTTTCCCAGCGCTTTTATGAAATATGATACCAAATAGTAGTTCAGAAAGGAGGTTAAAAAACAATGATTCCTGTTTATTCCAGGAATAAATAAATCTTTACATAATAGTTCTAAATTGGCTACTTCATATAAACTTTCCACAGGGATAAAATGCATCAGTCAAAGAGATTTTCTGTAGCCTGGGCAGTGTTGTTGAAAAGGTTATTGTAATGATCTGAAGGAGTTAGGTGTGGTGGCGAATACGCTGGAGGCTAGACAGGCGAGTCAGGAGGATTGTGATTTGAAAGACAGCCTTAACAACATAGCAAGGCTATAAGCAACTTAGTGAGATATTAGTGATATATCACCTGTCTCAAAAAGAAAAAGAAGGACTGGGGACATAACTCAGTGGAAAGCCCCCCCCAAGCACCAAAGCACACCAAACCAAACAAATATCTGAAAGACAGTAGGGACTCCAGAGTATATGTGTGTATGTATAGTTTAAAATTTTGGTTAAAATATAAAGTTAATAAAGATAGTTTTGGAAAAACTAACATGGTTCTTTTTTTAAAGAGAGAGAGAGAGAGAGAGAGAGAGAGAGAGAGAGAGAGAGAGAGAATTTTAATATTTATTTATTCATTTTAGTTTTCAGAAGACACAACATCTTTGTTTGTATTTGGTGGTGGAGATCGAACCCAGCACCACACGCATGCCAGGCAAGCACACTACAGCTTGAGCCACATTCCCAGGTCCTACCATGGTTCTTAAGAGCTCTCTTCACACTTCATCAATTCTTCTATGCCCTTGTTTTTATAAGGAGTGATTGCTGCTTTACATTCCTTGGTGCATTGCTCAAAGACCAATTGCTTGATAAGGGGCATGGCTCTATCAGGATCCCCAAAAATCTTTCCAGCGGCATCCACCATCCTTGCTTCAAAATCTGAAAAAGGTTCTGTAGGGCCTTGTAGAATCTTGGTCAAATTACCAGACACCTCTCCTCTATTTGGAAGTGATTTCCATGCCCGAATGCAAATGTTGTTAATTTGATCATATGCCTCAAGAGGGAATCCTGTCTGTTGATTAGCAAATCTACCTTGTCCCAAAAGCATATCCTTGTCATAATGAAGGTGTCCCGTCGCATGGTTTTGGGCGGCCTGCTCTACCGCACCCTCTAGCACAAAGGCTCTCCAGTCCAAATATTTACCTGGAGAAATACAAGCCCAAACAAGGCTAGCCCAATCAGAGGGAGTCATACAGTATCTAGACAGACTCTCCACCTGAGTTAGTGTGAAGGCGGCATCCACCCCATAAGTGCGCACAGACTCCGCCAGGGTCTTCACAATTTTGAAATCTAAGGGCTCATGGAATCTTCCCCTATTGTCATCCTGGAAAACTGGATAAGCAAGACCCATCTCAGCGTTAACAGACCTCCATGTTTGGGCATGGAAAGCTCTCCCCGAAACACCCCCACCGTACGGCGGTGGATCCGGAGGATCATTTTTCTTGAGCCCCTGTTTATTTTTGTTCCCTTCTCCTATAGCTAAACTCCCTAGCTGACGAGACAGCCTCCCGAGCTCTTCCTCCTCATCCTCCTCTTCCTCTGACCCACTTTCCTATGGGGGTGTGAGCAGCGTACTGAGATCTGGATACAATTGTCTCCTCCCCTGTTTCATGCTTCGCACACTCCCATCCTCCTGAAATACCTCACTTCCTGCCGTCTCCCATTTTTCCTCATGTAATTGTTCTAGAACTTCCTGTCCTTTAGTAAGTGCTTCCTGACATCTGCCATCTGTGAGGCAACTACGGACGCTCTTCCAAAGGGGTTTCACCCCACCCTCTAATATGCCTTGCTCATAAGCAAAGTCAAGATCTTTGCCTAACTTATCCCAGTTAGGTATAGTAAGGCTGCCCGAAAACGCAAACCACGGTGCAGCAATATCTGTCTTCTGTAAAAATCTCTGTAAAGTACTACGTTTCACTTCTAGGCCCTTGGAACGTAACAGGCCATCTAAGGCCAAGAGAAGCGGACTTGAAGATGCAACACCCATGACACAACAAAAGACGCAAAAAAAACAAAAGTTAAAGTACACAGTGCAGCTGCAATAAAATGTAACGCTCTCTCTTGCTTTACAGAGGAGCTGCCCCGCTTTGATCGCGCATCCCACTTACCTGGGACTAATCCCCGCTTTGATCGCGGATCCCACTTACCTGGGACTAACCGGTGCACCACCCCTGACTACTGAAAGTTCTGGTTCCCGGGTCTCAGCACCACTTGTCGCGACCCCTTGCCCGCAAGGAAGATGCAACTCAGGAATCTTCTTTCAGCAGTTTATTCAGGCCCTTGATATTTCTTCTTCTCACCCCGGATGCCCCTCCCAGCCTTAATAAAGCATCTCAAGCACCAATGCGAAGCTGCCACGTGGAACTTTCTCATAGGGTGTTGAAAAACCATGCGCCAAATCTCCCAAACAAGGAGTTGTTTGTCACAGACCACAGAGGAGCCAGCGCCATCTTATAATGGCGACCATAATCTGCAGAAGTGGCTCACCACTCCTGTGATAGATTCCTTGTGGTGCATTCACTCACTTAAGTGCTTATGAGAAAAACAGTTCCATGTAATACATGTTCTTTTATTTAATCTACTTTTTTATTAGTTGTTCAAAACATTACAAAGCTCTTGACATATCATATTTCACACATTTGATTCAAGCCAATTATGAACTCCCATTTTAACCCTATATACATATTATTGCAGATTCACACCGGTTACACAACCATTTTTTACCTACTGCCATACTAGTGTATGTTATATTCTGCTGCCTTCCCTATCCTCTACTATCCCCCCTCCCCTCCCCTTCCCTCCTCTCCCCTCCCCTCCCTTCTCTTCTTCTCTCCCTACCCCATCTACTGTAATTCATTTCTCTCTCTTGTTTATTTTTCCCTTTTCCCCTCACTTCCTCTTATATGTAGTTTTGTATTACAATGAGGGTCTTCTTCCTTTATCATGCAATTTCCCTTCTCTCACTCTTTCCGTCCCCCCTTTTGTCCCTGTTTAGTGGTGATCTTCTTCTCATGCTCTTCCTCTCCATTCTGTTCTTAGTTGCTCTCCTAATATCAATGAAGACATTTGGCATTTATTTTGAAGGGATTGGCTAGCTTCACTTAGCATAATCTGCCCTAGTGCCATCCATTTCCCTGCAAATTCCATGTCATTATTCAGTGCAGAGTATACTCCATTGTGTATAAATGCCACAGGTTTTTATCCATTCATCTATTGAAGGGCATCTGGGTTGGTTCCACAGTCTAGCTAATGTGAATTGTGCTGCTATGAACATTGTTGTAACAGTGTCCCTATAGTACGCTCTTTTAAGGTCTTTAGGGAATTGTCCAAGAAGGGGAATACCTGGATCAAATGGTGGTTCCATTCCCAGCTTTCCCAGGAATCTCCATACTGCTTTCCAAATTGGCTGCACAAATTTGCAGTCCCACCAGCAATGTACAAGTGTACCCTTTTCCCCACATCCTCGCCAGCACTTGTTGTTGTTTGACTTCATAATAGCTTCCAATCTTACTGGAGTGAGATGGTATCTTAGGGTGGTTTTGATTTGCATTTCTCTGACTGCTAGAGATGGTGAGCATTTTTTCATGTACTTGTTGATTGATTGTATGTCCTCCTCTGAGAAGTGTTTGTTCAGGTCCTTGGCCCATTTGTTGATTGGGTTATTTGTTATCTTATTGCTTAATTTTTTGAGTTCTTTGTGTACTCGGGATATTAGGGCTCTATCTGAAGTGAGAGGAGTGAAAATTAGTTCCCAGGATGTAGGTTTCCTATTTACCTCTCTTATTGTTTCTCTTGCTGAGAAAAATCTTTTTAGTTTAAGTAAGTCCCATTTGTTGATTCTTGTTATTAACTCTTGTGCTATGGGTGTCCTCTTAAGAAATTTGGAGACCGATCCCACAATATGTAGATCAGAGCCAACATTTTCTTCTATCAGACACAGAGTCTCTGATTTGATACCAAGCTCCTCGATCCATTTTGAGTTAACTTTTGTGCATGGCGAGAGAAGGAGATTCAGTTTCATTTTGTTGCATATGGATTTCCAGTTTTTCCAGCACCATTTGTTGAAGATGCTATCCTTCCTCCACTGCATGCTTATAGCCCCTTAATCAAATATAAGATAGTTGTAACTTTGTGGATTAGTTTCTTGTCCTCTATTCTGTACCATTGGTCCACCCGCCTGTTTTGGTACCAGTACCATGCTGTTTTTGTTATTATTGCTCTGTAGTATAGTTTGAAATCTGGTATCGCTATACCACCTGATTCACACTTCCTGCTTAGAGTTTCTTTTGCTATTCTGGGTCTTTTATTTTTCTATATGAATTTCATGATTGCTTTATCTATTTCTAGAAAAAAAGCCGTTGGGATTTTGATTGGCATTGCATTGAACCTATAGAGAACTTTGGGTAATATAGCCATTTTGAAGATGTTAGTTCTGCCTATCAATGAAGAGGGTATATTTTTCCACCTTCTAAGATCTTCTTCTATTTCTCTCTTTAGGGTTTTGTAGTTTTCATTGTATAAATCTTTCACCTCAATAAACTTAAAGATGAGTACCATATGATCATCTAGATGTGGGTTCATCTTTGTGTCTTGTATTTTTGTGTTATTGTTCCACATGTGTCCTTTGGTACCAACACCATGCTGTTTTTGTTACTATTGATCGATAGTATAGTTTAAATTCTGGTATTGTGTTGCCTTCTGCTTCATTCTTCTTGCTGTGGATTGTTTTGTCTATTCTAGGCCTCTTATTTTTACAAATGAAATTTGTGGTTTCTTTTTCTAGTTATATGAAGAATATCATTCATTGGTAGAGATATAATGCAAATCAAAAGTACTCTAAGATTCTCACTCCCATCAGAATGGCAGCCATCAAGATTACAAATAACACAAAGAGTTGTCCAGGATGTAGGGGAAAAGGCACACTCACACATTGCTTGTGGGACTGTAATTTGGTGTAGCCAATCTAGAAGTCAGTATGGAGAGTTCATGGAAACTTACAACATAACCACCATTTGACCATGATATCCCACTCCTTGGCTTAGATGTAAAGGACTGAAAAACAGCTTACTACAGGAACACAGACACATCAATGTTTATTGCAGCACAATTTATAATAGCTAAATTGTGGAACAAACCCAGATGCCCTTCAGTAGATGAATACACAGAGAAACTTATATATATAATGGAATATAACTCAGAACTAAAAGAGAATAAAATAATAGCATTTACAAGTAAATGGTTGGAGTAGGAGAATATAATTCTAAGTGAAGTAAGCCAATCGAAAAATATCAAAGGCCAAATGCTTTATTTGATATGAGGATGCTGATTCGTAATGATGATAGCAGGGCATGGGAGAAATGGAAGAACTTTAGATATGGCAAAGTGAAAGGAGGGGAATGGAGAGGGCATGGGGGTACAAATGATGGTGGAATGAGTTAGACATCATTACCCTAAGTACATATATGAAGACACGAATGGTGTGAAAATACTTTTTGTACAACCAGAGACTTGAAAAATGGCGCTTTCTACAACTAATATGAAATGAATTGCATTCTGCCATCACATATAACAAATTAAAATAATTAAATATTTTAATAGAAAAGTGAATAAATAAACAAGGGGAGGACATCCACCTTGTTTTCATGAAATTAAGAAATAAAGGCCGCAAGAGCCATGAGAGTGGAATTTGGCGAGCATGCCAGTGGCTTTCTCCACAAGGAGGTGGTCCGATTCATTAATAATGAAGCTCTCCTGAACAGTGGTGGCCCCGAGTTCTACATGGCCTTTCGCTCTTGTCCCTGGAACAAGGTAGAGGAGTGGATTCGCACTGTGGTGGTGGACTTTCAGGTGCCTCGAGACCTCAAGAGGGAATGCACCTGAAGTGCCCTTGCCCTGGGCATGCGAGTGGTGGCAAGGCTGCGGGAGCAGCAGGGGCATCGTGCCTGTCTGCTGCAGGACCAACTGGAGGAGGGTGAGGCGGCTTGCTGGGCTTTGGCCTCTGAGCTGCAGTGGCTGTGTGAGGACAGTGATGATGCTACTACTCAGCTGCACTTCACTTAGATTGTCTTTCAACAGGCAATGGATGAGCGTGAAGTGCTACGTGAGAGGCTACCTCAGGCTGAGAGGTCAGCCTTTGCAGATCTATTGCCCCCAAAGATTGTACCTGTTATGGGAGCCCAACAGCATGGTGCTGTGGCATGGTCCCTGGAAGGAGAGGAGCAGGCAGAGGTGGTAGCACCTGGAACACAGGGCATACCACATTTGGAGGCCCAGATGCCAGCCCCAGCACCTTTGCTTTATGTGCCAGGACACCCAGGTCCTTGGCTCCAGGCACTGCAACCCCATGTGAAAATGTCTGTGCCCCATTCAGTGCCAATCCCAGTTGGATTCCCATACTAAACATCTCTACAAGCCCCTGTAGTAATGAAATCAGAATCAGCAGGAACAGCAGCCACAGCAGTGACAGTAATTGCACCCCAGGTGCCTCTTCTTGTCAGCTATCCACCTGGCTTGTGGTCTCCAGTGGGGTGCCAGGAGGAAATGGCTCTTCAATGTGTCCAGAGTTGCCTGTGTGTCCAGAGTTCCCAGAGTTGCCTTGTCCTGAGTTGCCTGAGTTGCTGGGGCCAGGATGAATATCTTGAGAACCTTCCATGCAGATGCAACCTGGGAGATAGAAAAAGTCCCAAGCAAAAAGAAGGTCCTGAAGGTCCACATGGAATGACTTCCCTGAGGGAAAGCATAATCCAAAGCCAAAAAGAGGGTCAGGAGAGACCCAAAGGGAAATACCCCATGTGGCAGAGCATTAGCCTTGCCTGGTGTTTTTAATTAAAAAACAAGAATGTCATTGGGATTTTAATAGGAATTGCATTAAATCTTTGTAAGAGTTTTGGTAGTATGGCCATTTTTGGCTATATTAATTCTGCCTATCCAAGAGCATGAGAAATCTTTCCATCTTCTAAGATCTTTTTCAATTTTTTTTCTTAGTGTTCTATAGTTTTCATTGTAGAGGTCTTGCACCTCTTTTTTTAGATTGATTCCCAAGTGTTCTATTTATTTGAGGCTAGAGTCAATGGGGAGGTTTTCCTACTTTCTCTTGCTGTGGATTCATCGCTTGTATATAGAAATGCATTTGATTCTTGGGTATTGACTTTATATCCTAATTTGCTGAATCTATTTATTGGTTCTAAAAGCTTTCTGGAGGAATTTTTTGGATCTTCTAAATATAGAACTATGTCCTCAGCAAGGGGTGATAATTTGAGTTCTTATTCTATGCAAATCACTTTAATTTCATTCATCTGTCTGATTACTCTGACTAGAGTTTCAAAAAGGGCATCCCTGTCTTGTTTCTGTCCTTAGAGGGAATGATTTCTCCTTTTCTCATTTAGTAATAATGTTGGCCTTGGGTTTAGCATAGATAGCTTTTACAATGTGAAGACTTTTCATACATTGTTTGTATAGACCTCACCATGTGCATGTTCAAACATGAGTGTTTGTGGTATGAGATGACAGGTTAGGATGAGAAACAAAAGAATGGATTCCACAGCAGGAGTCATGGAAGAGGAAGATTAATTCAAATGATTGGATTAAATCCTACTATATAGAAAATAGTTTTGTTTTCAAATTTAAAATAAGGGGGATGTGATCTTAAAATTTCTCCTTCCTGAAAATTTCCTCAACTCTTAAAAGATAATACTTTGTATACATTTTCATTCTGAATCAAAAAGACATTTTAATTTTCTCTATCTACAAATGTTTGGAGGTTCAGAAAGATTGAGACATGTGTTGGTTTAGAATTACAAACCAGAAATGGAATCTTCTTTGATTCTCAAAACTATAGCTATGCATCCCTTTCATCCCATGATTTTTTGATCAATGAAATAATTTTTGAAGTAAATCCTTTTTTTTAATTTAACTTATTTTTATTAACAACAAACATTAATATATAGTTCTAGGTTTCAGTTTTTGAAGCAATACACAAACTATTCAACAACACACTTGGACATGAAAATACACTTTCTAATAGTAGCAGCTCAGAATGTGGCATGTGCTCACAATGAAAGTTCCATGTTGACCAGTCACCATGGTAATGTGGAATGCACATGTTACCTTCCATTTCCACTCAGTTGGTGTAGTGAGTGAGTTGGTGTAAGTTAAAGTTGGAGAAGAGTAGGGAGGTTTTGAGTTCCTGGTTGGCCATGGGAAATCTTAACTGCTGTGGGAAAGGTATGTTGTCAGTGATATTTTTAAGTGTGTTTCTTCAAAGGGCAGTTAATGTTTACTGAATATATTTTCCTCTTGATTTTTTCATCTTCAACACTGAATCTTCTCTCCTGAGATTTAAATATTTGGTGATATTGTTTTATCACTCAATTCATATATTTGCTTGTTCTATTGACCTGGTTACTGAAAATGTTTTTCTAAATTTAGATAAATGAACCATTCCTAATGCCAATAACATGTGTGCCTTTTAAGTGAATTACAGGAGCAGGACACCCACCTTGCTTTCATGAGATGAAAAAATAAAGTGAGACATAGTATATGGATGCTAAGTAAGGCGATATATATACCATGAAAGGGCAATTAAAAACCAAACCCATCTCAATGTATATGAATCTTTAAAAATAATGTTAGAGAATTCTAAATCAAGATTTTGTAAAAGAAAAGAGGACTGAAATTTCAGAAAACGTTTCCAATTGGTTGATAACTACAGGATCCCAGGTGTTTGGGGGCTACTGGGAAGAAGGCAAAAAGGACAGTGCCTTGAGGTCAGTGGAGTGGATGTCTGATAATGGAGGAAATGAGGGCCTCAGTGGTTTCAGGGAGGATTCATTGGTTGAGGTTCACAGGTTATAGTTAGTGGTGGTTCCATCTAGGCAGGTAAGTCTCTGCCCCTGGCCATGCAGGGTCTAGGAAGAGGCTTGGAAAGCCAGGAGCAGGAATATGCCTGGTCAGAGCTGGTGCATATGGAGAAATGTTATTTCAACCAGGCCTTGTCTGACTGCTCAGATTATGGCTCAGAATATTAGACTGCAGACATGGGGCAGGCCAGCTTCTGACATGGAAACATCAAACCATCAGCCCAGAGTATCTGTTTCCCTGATTAATCCCCACTAACAGGCCATCCAGGAGGGAAAAGCTCAAGGAAACTTCATTCTTGGCACAGCCATCAAGTGGCAGTTGGTTTAGAATGTCCCAAGTTCTGAAACAGTTGGTGAGCCCCAGAGAACTCTGATGAATTAGATGGTCAACTGCTCGTCAGGAAGGATTACTTGGAGACAGCTGGAAGTGAGAAGACCCTGGGGGAGGATGGCTCCAAGTGTGGACTCTACCCTTTGTAAAGGTCGGGCAAGCGTCGGAGGAAGAGACCACCAAGAGACTGTCTCATGCAACAGCAAAGGGTTTATTGGGGGGTCCAGCATGCTGGGGCTCAGAGCTCACTTGAATAGAGCAGAGATCCCAGGAAACAGCTTAAGCAGAGCTTATATACATTCCTTGGAGAGGGCAGGGACTTCACATACAGCATAGCCAATCATTGCATGGATTCTGGGAGGGGGGTTGTTTTCGTAGAGCAACCAGATGATCAGGGGAGATTTCAACATACATTTAGTGGGCATTTCCGGGAGTTGTTTTCGACTTCTAAATGAGTTTCAGGTTCCAGGAAAACAGAACTTAATTCTTACATTCTTAACCTTTTCACCTTGAACTTCAGATAGGCTTCATTTACATGAAATGATCATTTTTAAGTCAGTAATTGCAATAAAGAGACAGGAGCCCAGGGTTATAACTTGAACATTTCTCATGGTGTCTGCTACTGAAACCTCATGCCAAAGAGGCCTGAAGGAAGGAGTATTCAAAAAGCACTGAGAAGAGTTCTGGTTTCCTGGTTCTAGGATATCCACTAGAGGACTCAAGTGCTCAGGGATTTCTGGTCCCAGGTAAATAGCTACATTCCTGTCCCATATCCACCGCTCATCATTCTTGTGAATCTGGGCAAGAAACATAAAATCTCCAAATTACAAACACCTAAACTCTAAATTGTGGTGGACAGACTCTGCTCCACCCATCCCTTTAGGCTGATATGGAGTCATAGGAGGTCACAGATATTCTCCATGAGCTTTACAAATATCAATCTGTAAAAAATGAGGAATAGACTTTCTTTACCCATTGCTCTGGAGGATGACCTCTGTCTGACACCTCTCTGTTCAAACACTGTCAACGATTGAGCTTATTTTTCCACACATTTAATGAAGTGTACTATTTAATGTCAGGACACATTAGCACCCATATGAAGCACCAGTCCGCTTAAGAATGTATGGATGTGATCATTGTCAGCCTTATACCATTACATGGATCAGATGCCACACTTTTTGCAACAATTGAGAAGGGGTTTATTTAACTGAACAGGTATTTAATTTTTGAGGTAGGATTTGAACGAAAGCCACATAACCACAGCCTCTGCTTATGGTCACAGTTTTCTCTGATTTCTATGATTCCGCCTCAGTAATTCTTTTTGACCACACAATATTGTGTTGGGTTGTAGACCACACACATTGCATTGTTATCCTAAAGATCAATCTGACTCAGGTGCTTTGCTGCCCCAATGGTGAAAAATAAACTCAGTAGTGTGAAATCTAAGAACATTCACATCCCTCCTTCAAAATTTATTAAACATATTTATTTTAAAATTTTTTATTAGTTATTCATGGACCTTTATTTATTTATTTATATAAATGTGGTGCTGGGAATCAAACCCCATGCCTCAGACATGCAAGGCAAGCATTCTCCAAATGAGCCACATCCCGAGACACAGATTTTACTGTTTTTAACTCTGTTAACAGACTGCAAAAATACATCAGAACTTTTTTTCTAATATTCAATTGTAACATTGTCTCCCCTGCTCTGCTAACTAATACTCTACTCTCACCTTCTATGATCAATTTTTCAGTTTCCACGAAAGAGTGATATTATGCAGCACTTATAGTTGTGTCCCAGACCTATTTATCACCTCTTGTTGTTGAAAATGACAGAAAAAAAAACATACAAGAAATATTTAAGTTTCTGGGCATGCTATTAGGGTATAAATACATACTTGAATTCAAAGCTCCAATTATACCCCCAGATATTTACAATGATCACTTATCAATTAAAACTGGTTGAACTGTTATTTGAATTACTATTGATGACCCTATGTTTTCTTGCCAGCACATTGTCAACAGCTAACTCTGTTTTATCACATTTCCCAGGCTGTTGCCTCTGGCCTTGGTCCAGAGGAGACCTCTGGCCATCAAACAGTGCTGTTCCAAATGAGAATTCCAACGAAGGTACTGTGGAAATCCTGTCATTGTGTCCATTCTGCAATAAGGATTCTAGTTGATTCAGATTTCCAATTCTTCTTTTATTTAACATGTACAAATTTACGTGCTTTGAGTCATTCAGCAGTGCTATAGCTCCAGAAGTAAAGATCCAGTTACCTTTTAATTCTGTGCACTTGATTATTTCAACTGCTGGTGGACATCTGGGTTGATCATACAATGTATTTATGGTGAATGCTAGAAACATTGAAGTGATTGTATCACTATAGTATGCTGACTTGTAGTTTTATAGAATAAGCAGGGAGGAACGTAATAGCTGAGTCCTATGAGTTCCACTCTTGGGCTTGTCAGGAATCTGCACATTGCTTTCCAGAGCTGTCATAATAATTTACAAACCCACCAACATTGTGTCAGTGTACCTTCTTTCTCTCATCCTTCCTGGTATTTCTATGCTTATCCTGTTTCTCCAGCACCATTTGTTTAAACCATATGTCCTCTTTAACATGTATTTTGGTGCTGTTGTCCAGTATCAGGTGAATGTAAGTATCAGGTGGGTTGTCTCTGTGAGGTATATTCAATTCAAGAATCTTCATATCTATTTTCAGTTCAATAAGATACTGTTTTTGCTACTCATCTCTGTAGTAAAATATAAAATTGGTCATTGTGCTGGCTTTCACCTTACTTTTTCTTGCTCAGAATTGCTTTGCCAAATAATAATAATAATAATAATAATAATTATTATTATTATTATTATTATTATTTAATAAATATAATAATTAATATAATATTATATTATAATAATTATTATTATTACTATTATTATCATCATCATCATCTCAAATGAATTTCAGGGTTAGTTTTTCAATCCTGTAAGAAATATCATTTGTAGTTTGAAGGGGATTGTATTGAATTCATTGAACCTGGATATTGTCAATGTTATGGCCACTTTGACAATATTAATTCTGCCTATCCAAGAACACAGAACTATTTTGCCTCTTCTGAGGTCTTCTTCCATTTCTTTTTCAGTGTTCTATAGTTTTTGTTGTAGAGATCTTACATCCTATTTGGTAGATTTATCCTCAGGGGCTTTTTTACATTATTATAAAAAAATTATTTTCTTGAATTCTAAATCAGTGCCATCAATGTTGGAGTATAGTGACAATATTGATTTATTTGTGTTGATCTTTTATCCTGCTACATTGCTAAATTTATTACTTCTAGAATTCTTCTGGTGAAAATTTTTGGGCCTTCTAAATATAGAATCATGTCACCAGGTAATGTGGACAATTTGAATTTTTCTTATGGTATCCTTTTAATTTCCTACTTTTGCCTGATTGTTCTGACATTTTTTCAGAAAAATATATTGAATAAAATTGGCAAAAGTAGACATTCTTTTCTTGTTCTTGATATTTGAAGAAGACAGTTCATTTTTATCTCTGTTCAGTGTGATGTTGGCTTTGAATTTCTCATATATGGCTTTTATAATATTGAAACTAAGTTCCTTTTTTTCCAGGTTTCTCCTTTATTTTGGAAATGAATTGTTTCTCCTTTTTAATCAAGAGCTTTTCTACATCTATTGAGGTGATTTTCTGAATCTTGTCCTTAATTCCAACTATGGGTGTGCTAGTCAGCTTCTCCCCACCCACTCTGCTGCCTGTGGAGCGACCTTTACATGTTTCCTGGGCTTATGGTCTGGGCATCTATTCCCAGCAGCCCATTTTTACACCTGCTCCTTCAAATTCTCAATCCCTTTCAGCTGGTCCTGCGAGGCACCAGACTCAAGGAGGAAAGGACCAGAGCTTGCCTGCACATCTCTGACTTGAGTTCCCCTGGGGAGAATTCTCTCCATGCCTTTTGCTCTAGCTCAGCCAGGCAAAGCCTAGGTGCTGTGGCAGGTGCCTTTCAGGTCCATGTGTGCCTACCTGCTCACATCTCCCAGCTCCTGGCTCCTGCAGTGGCAGCATCAGCTTGGCTGTGTCAAGGTGGCTCCTGCCTTGCTCTCTGGGGACAGCATGAATCACAGATCTTTCTTCATGTACAGTGTGCAGTGCAAAGAAGCCTCTTTTCAGCCAAGAAAACGTTGCCTCTCTGATCTCAGGATTTTCACACTGAATCTTTCTATTTTGTTTCTGTCCATTTCCTTCTTTAGGTGATCCAGCAGTGCCACTAATCCTGCTGCTGCTACTGCTGCTTCTGCCACCATCAGCTTGGATCTAATGTACTTTCTTTTTTGTCTTTGTTTAATGTAGCCAAGTTTCTGATTCTCTAAGACTCCCTGAGTGTCCACTATTGAGTTTTCGTGAAACCCCTCTTTTGCACACCTGAGAGGAAGGACTATTCGCACTGTTTGCATTACAGGTTGTGGAGCTGCAAGAAATAAAGGTTCTCTCTATCTTAAATTTACTTCTGTCTTGTATCATTTCTTTTGCTTGAGTTTTTGACTTTATATTCCTCTATATTTTTTTCCATTCACTATTAAGTTTGGGTGACTTCCTTTAGTTCCCCTCTCACTGAGAAGCAGTCTTCTTGCCTTCTAAGTCTGGCACTGAAGAACTGTCGTGGGTGCATCCTTCCTCCATTTGCCAACTTCTCTTCTCCTGACAGCAAATTTGCACAATTTCTCAACATGCCAAGGAACGTTTTGGGCCAAAATATACCTTATCTTGATGAATACCTCATGTTAACTTGAAAACAAATTTTATTCTCTCACTGTCGTATGAAGTATTTGTACAAATGCCAAATAGATCTATGTGATTGATAATGGTTTTGGTAAATTCCTAGGGTTGCCAAAACTAAGTACCAGCTTTCTTGGGTTGAAGTAATGTAAGTGTACTATCTTAGAGCTCTATTTCCTAGGAATCCCACATTGACCTGTTAGCAGAAACATGTTACTTCTGAAAACTTTAAGGAAGGATTTTTCCTGCCCATTCTTAACTGTTACTGGTTTGGTGGCCATCCTTGATCTGCTTGGTTTTCAACTGCAGCACTTTCCTCTCTGCTTGCATCATCACATGGCATTAGTCTCTCATGAATGTGCCCCATCTTCATGAGAACAGATGCCCTATTTGGAGAATGGGTCCACCCTGTTCAAAGAGGATACTTTTAATTGCTAAGATCACAATGACTCTCATTTAAAACCCAGTAAAATTTGGAGGTATGGTTTAAGTTCTAACTTAACCATGTTTAGAATTTAAACATGTATTTGTGTGGAAGTAATTTGACCCATAACAGAAATGATTGATTCAAAAGTATACTTTTTCTTTACTTCCTGATGGATCTGTGAAGTGCTATAAAGGAATGCTGAAACCTTCTAGTGTAACAGTAGAATATTTAATTTCTTATTGTAGTTCCTTCCATTTTTTTGTCTATTTTGAATTTTTGTTTCCTGATCTGCTCCTTCTCTTGCCATTCAGAAACAACCATGTTCCAGCACTAATTGAGCCTGTGTGTGTTAAACAACCGTCTCCATACACTCTAGACCCATGTCCACAGTTAGGAAGCCCCTGGAGTGTTTCTTCAGCAAACCAATATACTGACAGTTACTCTATATTTCCCTAGATTGCTATCAAGTCATAATAGAGGTGGTACCCATTGTGGCAGAAGACCAAAAAAATTACATTGTTAAGGTAATGTGACCCTTCTTTCTCTTAGATATAAGTGTTGTTTTCTTCCTTTTAATTCAAATTCCTTCATGAAAATATGACAGTGTTCATTATAGGTGACTCATAGGTGATGGAATTACTACTGCACATCTATTCCCTGTGAGAATGATTCAAGATGACATTCACATATGAGAACAACCATTGTCAAATAATTGTAGTGAGCATTTTCTTCAGTGGCACTTTTCCTTGATAGAAAAAGAATTTTATGCATGTCATCAAATTGTACCTGAGAAATCCCTCATGCAAAGCTCATGTATTTTCACAAGTGCCTTCTCTGCCTTACTTTGTGATCTTTGCCCCAACTGCTGTTTCCCATCTAGTTATCTAATGTCACCACAGCCAACAGTAGACTTGTGCAAATGATCTCCTGCTCACGCTGTCTTCCTTTCTGTAACTACAGGTAGCCTCTGCAACAAATGAGCAAAGTAAGTATTCTCAACTCCCTAACATGTTGAGCAAAACCTCTGTACTTAGATAGGTCACACATTCCTTCTGGTATCTATATAAAAAGTTATCCTGGATTTACATTTTGTTTGGAAATGAGGATAGGCATATGGTGACAAAGTGATAATCCAGTGAAGAATTGTGGCCCACTACCATGATCCTGAAATAGCTGTCTTTTGTGTGGTGTGCATTTATGTGAATGAGCATGGGGTGGTATCTCTGAGCATGTCCATGTGTAATAATTGTGTATGTGTTTGTGAGGCTTTGGGAGCTTCTTCAGAAATTCTCTTCTAACATGCCCAGAACAAGCATCCATTTTCTAAAAATAAAAACCCACACTAATGCATGATTTGCTTGATATAATTTTTTCCCACTTCATGACACCCAAATGTAGTTTTGGTTAGTAGGCCCTCTCTGTAGACAGAGATGTTGCTGAGCCAAAAGATCCAGGTTATTCACTCTGTAAGTGAAAGAAGCATTAAGAGTTCAGGAAATTATCCTGGTGGTGATGCTTTGGGTTAGGGAACTGTGTACATCACTTAGTGATATAACACAGTTCAGGTTATTACAATATATTAGTAATAACTAATCTCCTACAGAGATGTGAAATATTTTGCATATTTTAAAGTGGCCTCAGTGGTCATCTCTAGAGAAAAACATACTCCTAAAGGTAAAAAATACAAAAAAAAATATATCACACCTGGTTCCAATCTACTGGAAACCCAAAGGCTGTGCTTCCCATTCATTCTTGTTCTTTTTTATTGGTTATTCAAAATATTACAAAGCTCTTGACATATCCTATTTCATGCGTTAGATTAAAGTGGGTGATGAACTCCCATTTTAACCCCAAATACAGATTGCAGAATCACATCAGTTACACATCCACATTTTTACATAATGCCATATTAGTAACTGTTGTATTCTGCTACCTTTCCTATCCTCTACTATCCTCCCTCCCCTCCCCTCTCATCTTCGCTCTCTACCCCATCTGTTGTAATTTAATTCTTTCTCTGGATTTTATTCCCTTCCCCCTAAAATTATCTTTTTTTTATTGTTGGTTGTTCAAAACATTACATAGTTCTTGATATATCATATTCCACACTTTGATTCAAGTGGGATAGTAAGGATAGGAAAGGCAGCAGAATACAACAGACACCAGTATGGTAATATATAAATCAACGGAAGTGTTACTGATGTGATTCTGCAATCTGTATAAGGGGTAAAAATGGGAGTTCATAACTTAAATTATCTTATATGTAATTTTGTATATCAATGAAGGTCTCTTTCCATTTCCATGCAATTTCCCTTTTCTCTCCCTTTCCCTCCCACCTCATGTTTCTGTATAAAGTTGATCTTTTCCTCCTGCTCTTCCTGCCTGCTCTGTTCATAGTTGTTCTCATTATAACAAAGAAGACATTTGGCCTTTGATTTTTTAGGGATTGGCTAGCTTCGCTTAGCATAATCTGCTCTGATGTCATCCATTTCCTGGCCAATTCCATGAATTTGTCATTTTTAGTGCTGCATAATACTCCATTGTGTATAAATGCCACTTTTTTTAATCCCTTCATCTATTGAAGGGCATCTGGGTTGGTTCCACAGTCTAGCTATTGTGAATTGTGCTGCTATGAGCATTGTTGTGGCAGTATCCCTGTAGTATGCTCTTTTAAGGTCCTCAGGAAACAGTCCGAGAAGGGCAATAGTTGGGTCATGTGGTGGTTCCATTCCCAGCTTTCTCAGGAATCTCCATACTGCTTTCCAAATTGGCCGCACCAATTTGCAGTCCCACCAGCAATGTACAAGAGTACCCTTTTCCCCACAACCTCTTCAGCACTTGTTGTTGTTTGCCTTCAGAGTGGCTGCTAATCTTACTGGAGTGAGATGGTATCTTAGGGTGGTTTGGATTTGCATTTCTCTGAATGTTAGAGATGGTGAGCATTTTTTCATGTACATGTTGATTGATTGTATGTCCTCCTCTGAGAAGTGTCTGTTCAGGTCTTTGACCCATTTGTTGATTGGGTTATTTGTTATCTTATTGTTTAATTTTTTGAGTTCTTTGTATACTCTGGATATTAGGGCTCTAGCTGAAGTGTGAGGAGTAAAAATTTGTTACCAGGATGTAGGCTCCCTATTTACCTCTCTTATTGTTTCTCTTGCTGAGAAAAAACTTTTTAGTTTAAGTAAGTCCCATTTGTTGATCCTAGTTATTAACTCTGTGCTATGGGTGTCCTATTAAGGAATTTGGAGACCGATCCCACAATATGTAGATTGTAACCAACATTTCACTTTAAGGCGCAGAGTCTCTGGTTTGATATCAAGGTCTTTGATCCATTTTGAGTTAACTTTTATGCATGGCGAGAGGAAGGGATTCAGTTTAATTTTTTTGCATATGGATTTCCAGTTTTCCCAGCACCATTTGTTGAAGATGCTATCCCTCCTCCATTGCAGGCTTTTATCCCCTTTATCAAATATAAGATAGTTGTAATTTTGTAGATTCGTCTCTGTGTCCTCTAATCTGTACCATTGGTCCACCTGCCTGTTATGGTACCAGTAACATTCTGGTTTTGTTACTATTGCTCTGCAGTACAGTTTGAAATCTGGTATCACTATACCTCCTGATTCACACTTCCTGCTTAGAATTGCTTTTGCTATTCTGGGTCTTTTATTTTTCCATATGAATTTCATGATTGCTTTATCTATTTTTACAAGAAATGCTGTTGGGATTATGATTGGCATTGCATTAAACGTATAGGGAACTTTTTGTAGTATCGCCATTTTGATGATGTTAGTTCTTCCTATCCATGAACAGGATATGTTTTTCCATTTTTTAATGTCTTCTTCTATTTCTCTCTTTAGGTTTCTGTAGTATTCATTGTATAAATCTTTCACCTCTTTTGTTAGATTGATTCCCAAGTATTTTATTTTTATTGAGGATATTGTGAATGCAGTGGTTGTCCTCATTTCCATTGCAGAAGATTTGTCACTGATATACAAGAATGCCTTTGATTTATGAGTGTTCATTTTATATCCTGCCAAATTGCTAAATTCACATATTAGCTCTAGTAGTTTCTTTGTACAACCTTTTTGGTCTGTTAGATATATTATCATATCATCTGAATATGTGATAATTTAAGTTCTTCTTTTCCTATTTTTTAGCCATTAATTTCTTTTGTCTGTCTAATTGCTCTGGCTAGTATTTCGAGAACTAAATTGAAGAGAAGTGGTGAGGGAGGGCATCCCTGTCTTGTTCCAGATTTTAGTGGGAATGCCTTCAGTTTTTCTCCATTCAGAATGATGCTAGACTGAGGCTTAGCATATATAGCTTTTACAATGTTGAGGTAAGTTCCTGTTATCCCTAGTTTCTCTAGTGTTTTCAACATAAAGGGATGCTGAACTTTGTCGAATGCTTTTTCTGCATCTATTGAGATGATCATGTGGTTCTTATGGTTAAATCTATTGATGTGGTGAATAATATTTATTGATTTCTGTATATTGAACCAGCCTTGCATCCCGGGGATGAATCCTACTTGATCATGGTGCACAATTTTTTTGATATGCTTTTGTATTCGATTCACAAGATTTTTTTTGAGGATTTTTGCATATGAGTTCATTAGAGACATTGGTTTGTAGTTTTCTTTTTTTGAAGTGTCTTTGTATTTTTTCGGGATCAGGGTGATGTTGGCCTCATAGAATGAATTTGGAAGAGCTCCTTCTTTTTCTATTTCTTGAAATAACTTGAATAGTATTGGTATTAATTCTTCTTTGAAGGTTTTGTAAAACTCTGCTGTATATCCATGTCGTCCAGGGCTTTTGGTGGTTGGTAGTCTCTTGATGGCTTCTTCAATTTCCTCTTTTGTTATTGGTCTGTTTAAATTGTGTGTATCTTCCTGACAATCTGGGCAAATCATATGACTTAAGAAATTTATCAATATCTTTGCTATCTTCTATTTTATTGGAATATAAGGTTTCAAAATAATTTCTAATTATCTTCTGTATTTCTGTAGTGTCCATTGTGATATTGCCTTTTTCATCCCATATGTTAGTAATTTGAGCTCTCTCTGTTCTTCTCTTCGTTAGCTTGGCTAAGGGTCTGTCGATCTTATTTATTTTTTCAAAGAACCAACTTTTTGTTTTATCAATTTTTTAATGTTTTTTTTGTTTCAATTTTATTGATTTCTGCTCTGATTTTAATTATTTCTTGCCTTCTACTACATTTGCTGTTGTTTTGCTCTTCCTTTTCTAGGGCTTTGAGATGAAGTGTGAGCTCATTTATTTGTTGGTTTTTTCATTTTTTGAGTAATTACCTCCAGGAAATGAATTTCCCTCTTTAAACTGCTTTCATTTTGTCCCATAGATTCCAATATGTTGTGTCTGTATTTCCATACATCTTCAAGAATTTTTTGATTTACTCCTTTATGTCTTTTGTAACCCATTGATCATTCAGTAACATATTGTTCATTTTTCTTAAGATGTATGATTTTTCCATCCTTCTTTTATCATTGATATCCAGTTTCATTCCACTGCAATCAGATGAGTTACATGGTATAATCTTCACACCTTTATATTTACTAATAGTTGTCCTATGGCATAATATATGGTCTATCTTTGAAAAGGATTCATGTGCTGTTGAGAAGAACGTGTATCCACTTGGTGATGGTTGATATATTCTATATATGTCGGTTAAGTCTAGGTTATTGATTGTGTTATTAAGTTCTATAGTTTCTTTATTCAGCTTTTGTCTGGAGGATCTGTCCAATGGAGAGAGCGGTGTGTTGAAGTCACCCACAATTATTGTGTTGTGGTCTATTTGTCTCTTGAACTTGAGGTGAGTTTGTTTTATGAATGTTTCAGCATCATTGTTTGGTGCATATATATTGATAATTGTTATGTCTTGTTGGTGGATGGTACCTTTTAATAGTATGTAGTGTCCTTATTTATCCCTTTTGATTAACTTAGGTTTGAAGTTGATTTCATTCAATATGACTATGGCCACTCCTGCTTGCTTCGGGGGACCATGTGAGTGGTATGATTTTTCCCAACCTTTCACCTTCATTCTGTGTATGTCTTTTCTTATCAGATGAGTCTCCTGAAGGCAGCATATTGTTGGATTTGTTTTTTTAATCCAGGTTATTAGGCTATGTCTCTTAATTTGGGAATTTAAGCCATTAACGTTTAAGGTTACTATTGAAATATGGTTAGTACTACCGGTAATGCTTGTTTATTTATTTATTTTAATATGGATAGTTTTTCCTTTTTGGTTATTTTTTTTCCTTGCCTTTACTGAGTTACCTCCCACTGTTAGTTTGGGGTGCTGTTTTTTAATTCCTCTTCTTGTAGTGTTTTGCTCAAGATGCCATGCAGTGCTGGTTTTCTGGATGTGAATTCTTTTAACATTTATTTATCATGAAATATTTTAATTTCATTGTCAAATCTGAAGCTTAATATTGCTGGATACAGTATTCTTGGTTGAAATCCAATATTTTTTATCGTTGGAAATACGTTGTTCCAGGATCTTCTCGCTTTCAACGTCTGTGATGAAAAATCAGCCGTTAACCTAATTGGTTTACCCCTGAGAGAAATCTTCCTCCTTTCTCTCGTAGCTTTTAATATTCCCTTTTTGTTCTGTATGTTGGATATCTTCATAATTATATGTCTTGGAGTTGGTCTAGTATGGCTTTGAATGTTTGGGGTCATGTAGGCTTCCAGGACTTGGCAATCCATTCCACCTTTCATATTTGGGAAGTTTCCTAAGATTATTTCATTCAATAAATTGTTCATTTCTTTGGTTTGATGCTCTATGCCTTCTTTTATTCCAATGACTCTCAGGGTTGGTTTTTTTATGACATCCCATGTCTCTTGAATAGATTGGTCGTGCCTTCTAAGCATCTTTTCTGTGTTGACAATATTCTTTTCAAGTTGATAAACTTTGTCTTCATTATCTGATGTTCTGGCTTCTACTTGATCTAGTCTATTTGTAATATTCTCGTTTGTTATACTCTGGTTTCTCTTTAGATCATATAAATCTTTTGACTTTTAATATTCTCGTTTCAGTTTTTAATTTGGTTTATGGTTTTCTGCATTTCTAAAATTGCTGTTTGTTTTATTTTCTAAATCTCTATTTCGTGATAGAGCTTGTTCTTTTACATTTGAATTTGCTTATTTACTTCGTTTTCAAAACATACGTTCATTGTTTGAACTTGCTGTCTAATGTCTTCTCTAAGATTCCATTCCATCTGAGTTAGGTATGCCTTGACTTCTTTCTCTGTCCATTTTTCTGGTGCCTGTAGGTTCTCCTTTGTATTTAAGTTGTCCTGCATTGTTTGTGCTCCTTTTTCCCTTTGTTTTTTTCATGGTGCTCAAGTTACTTCCCAACTCTGTTTGACTGCTGTGTTTCTGTTTTCTCCTTTAAATTTTTTTGGTTTTTATATTTCCACTATCTCTCCTTTGTGTTAGGAGACAATGTTTCGAGATGTTGGATTTAATTGTGATATAAGGTAAATTCATTGGTTTCATTAAAGGCCTTCAGATTTTGATGGCATATAGAGAACTAAGGTTTGGACTTAAGATTTTATGTAAAGATCGGTTGATTTGATTGTATGGAGGTTCGGATACATTAGCTTCTTTGGGGGGTTACTCAAATGCAGTCGGATATTAACAAGAGAATAGACAGGAATACTTGGAGGTAGTTAAGGGCTTGGGTGGACTATACACCTATTTGTAGTATTCATCTATTTGCATTTAGTAAGTTATATGTAGTCTGGTTGTTCATGCTGTTTTATTGTAGCAATCTGTCATAACCTGGCGATGGTGACGTCAGTTTTACAAGATGTTTCCCGCTGGCTTCATTGGTGGACTTTAAGTTGTGCGGGATAGAACTGGACCGCTTCCTTCCTTCATCTCAAACCCCGAACTCATCCCAGAGCTCAGAGAGTGCACAGCCAGCAGGACTCCACAGAATCCGTAGTGCCGTTTCTCTCTGCTTGCTGGTCGCTTCTCGGCGACACCTCGCCGTCTGTAGCCACGGGTCGGGCCGCAGGGCAGGCGGCGGATCAGTCAGCCTGGATCTCTGGTTGCACCGTTGGCTCGCATTTGAGACTCAGTAACCGGTCCTCGGTGATGGAAATCCTTCCTCTAGGTTTCCGTGCACCCCAATTCAGCTGGAAATTCCTAACAAGATAGCTTTCTGTTGTTCTAACCCTGTATTCACCTGTGCAGTGATGTGTTACACGGGGTGTGATGCACTCTATTTGCGGCCATCACTCATTCTTGTTCTTATATTTGCTGTATATTTTCACTGATGTCCATATCAAGAAATGCTCTGAACTATTCATAAGCCTTAAATCAGTATACTAATCATTATTCTGCATCCTCCTAGCTCACCCAAATGACATGGTGGAGTTCATTCCTGGAGAAAGCATGGATCAAGAGGCCCCATCAGAAGCCATGGTAAGGTTGCTTATCTTCCTCTGAAATTCAAGTGTTGCTCTTTAGTATCTCTTTCTCTTGTAATATGATATGGTTTCCTGGAGATGACATACACAATTTCCTGAGTGTGCAGATTCTCATTAAGGTGTCTGTTGCCAAATGAGATCTCACTGAAGGCAATATAACAAGAAACAGTATAAACTACACACCGTATAATAACAAGCTTTGTGCCTGGATATGATTTTCCATCCTGGTCATCAAATTCCTTAATTATCACCTAATATAGACCTGTGACACAAATACCCTAGAAAAGCTTGTGTCATTTGGTGAGTGTATATTTGCTATGTCTTCCCTTGATTTGCACACATTCTCATTGAATATTTGAATGTCACCAATAAACAAAAGACTTGTGCTAACAGGTCAAATCATGGCTTGATGTTCATAGTGACTCCTTTTCTGTATTCACAGGAGGAATCAAAAGGATCCATAATTGGTATGTATCCTGGGCTCACTCTCTTCCTGTTTGAAAATGTAGATAATGCCAAGGGTCAGAGAGTCTTCCTTCATTTTGAGTGCAGAGTCTCAGTGATTCCACTACCTCCTTGAGAATGAGAAGTGAGGGGTTTGTGGTCTAAATTGATTTAAAAAATATCTATGGCCATTCTGCATATTTCCTTGAAGCACCTATGTGAGTTGAGCAAAGTTGCTAGGTCAATGAGAGTTTTATACATGTGTCTTTGTGTGCATTCATGCAACATGATTCTGAGTGTGAATTTGTGTTCGTTTTTGCACATTTGTTTGTTTCTCTAGATATATACATGCCATGAGGCCAACGTCCATATGTTTAAACAAAAAAAGCCATCTCCATTAGATCATGATTTTGTATATGTGTAAATAGATCAAACTGTAAACCTTCCATATGTGCAGTTTATTCCACACCAATACCTCAATTAACATGCAAAACATATCCCATGAAAACCCAGAAAATTTTCTTGACACTCTATAAAGGAAAAACTCCATTTCAATCCTGTCACTGCACCAGTAGCAACTTCATTTAATAGCAAACTTTACCTGTCAGTATGTCCTATATTTAATCAGTGCATGTGATAGTTCACAACACTTTACTCATGAAAAATTTTCACGTTCATATACATTTTTTGTGAGAGGTGTCAGAATTTATCTTCCAATCCCCATTCTAGGCTCAAGTTTCTGGACAGGGTCAATCCTTAACAATGGCCCTCAGGTCCACCAATGCACTATGGTCACTTATGGTGGGCATCTGAGACAGAGGAGATGCACAGGCCAGACATTACTGTAGCTAAGGAAGGTCTTACTTTGCATGTTCCAACTGACACTGAAAGCTACCATATTGGGTTTTTTTGTAGACACTACTTTGTAGAAACATGTTTTCACTGGACGGATTTTCATGGGGCCTGATCAGCACAATTGCAGCTCATCTAGTTACAGAGCAAAAGGTGGGCTGTAGTGAAGATCCAGCTCAGCACAGCAGTGGTGTCCGATCCCTAGTTTAGGTCTGTGCTGCCCCCTGTGTGGCCTGCAGGATATCACATTGACATTATATATGATAGGTCTTTATAATGTCAGTCCCAAATGCTCTCTGGTTCCTTCTATTTATACATACATGGATACTGACACTGACTGGTCACTGTGAGGGTAAAACCACTGTGGTCATCATTCCTTCTCATCCCTGAACTCCTTCCTGGGCAGAGTGTCTTCATCTTAGTCCATGACATCTTTTGATAATTGCAACTGTGTGCTAAGATCTCACTTGTTCAGCATTTGGGGCTCTACAATGAACCAGGTATCCACTTGGGATCTGACCAGGACCAGCCAGAATCAGCAGGGAAGTGAAGAAGATAGCATTGTGTCCAAGCTTTTCACACACATTTCTTATGAGCTCTGCGTGGGATGTGCTTGACTTTGAGGAGAGCCATCAGGATCCTTTTTTTTATTGGTTGTTCAAAACATTAAAATGCTCTTGACATATCCTATTTCATACATTAGATTCAAGTTGGTTATAAACTCCCAATTTTACCCCAAATACAGATTGCAGAATCACATTGGTTTCACATCCACATTTTTACATAATGCCTTATTAGTAACTGTTGTATTCTGCAACCTTTCCTATCCTCTACTATCCCCCCTCCCCTCCCCTCCCATATTCGCTCTCTACCCATCTCCTGCAATTCATTTCTCTCCTTGTTTATTTTCCCTTTCCCCTCACAACCTGTTATATGTAATTTTGTATAACAATGAGGGTCTCCCTCAATGACCATGCAATTTCTCTTTACTCTCCCTTTACCTCCCACCTCATGTATCTGTTTAATGTTAATCTTTTCTTCCTGCTCTTCCTTCCTGCTCTGTTCTTAGTTGCTCTCATTATATCAAAGAAGACATTTGGTATTTTCTTAAGGGATTGGCTAGCTTCACTAAGCATAATCTGTTCTAGTGCCATCAATTTCCCTGCCAATTCCATGAATTTGTCATTTTTTAGTGCTGCGTAATACTCCATGGTGTATAAATGCAACTTTTGTATCCATTCATCTATTGAAGGGCATCTGGGTTGGTTCCACAGTCTAGCTATTGTGAATTGTGCTGCTATGAACATCGTTGTGGCAGTATCCCTGTAGTATGCTCTTTTAAGGTCTTCAGGGAACAGTCCGAGAAGGGCAATAGCTGGGTCAAATGGTGGTTCCATTCCCAGCTTTCCCAAGAATCTCCATACTGCTTTCCAAATTGGCCGCACCAATTTGCAGTCCCACCAGCAATGTACAAGAGTACCCTTTTCCCCCCAAACTCTCCAGCACTTGTTGTTGTTTGCCTTCATAATGGCTGCTAATCTTACTGGAGTGAGATGGTATCTAAGGGTGGTTTTGATTTGCATTTCTCTGACTGCTAGAAATGGTGAGCATTTTTTTCATATACTTGTTGATTGATTGTAAGTCCTCCTCTGAGAAGTGTCTGTTCAGGTCTTTGGACCATTGGTTGATTGGGTTATTTGTTATCTTATTGTTTAATTTTTTGAGTTCTTTTTATACTCTGGATATTAGGGCTCTATCTGAAGTGTGAGGAGTAAAAATTTGTTACCAGGATGTAGGCTCCCTATTTACCTCTCTTATTGTTTCTCTTGCTGAGAAAAAACTTTTTAGTTTAAGTAAGTCCCATTTGTTGATCCTAGTTATTAACTCTGTGCTATGGGTGTCCTATTAAGGAATTTGGAGCCCGATCCCACAATATGTAGATTGTAACCAACTTTTTCTTCTATCAGGCGCAGAGTCTCTGATTTTATATGAAGCTCTTGGATCGATTTTGAGTTAACTTTTGTGCATGGTGAGAGAAAGGGATTAACTTTTTTTTTTTGCATATGGATTTTCAATTTTCCCAGCACCATTTGTTGAAGATGCTATCCTTCCTCCATTGCATGCTTTTATCCCATTTATCAAATATAAGAAAGTTGTAATTTTGTGGATTTGTCTCTGTGTCCTCTAAGTTGTACCATTGGTCCACCTGCCTGTTTTGGTACCAGTACCATGCTGTTTTTGTTACTATTGCTCTGTAGTACAGTTTGAAATCTGGTATCACTATACCTCCTGATTCACACTTCCTGCTTAGAATTGCTTTTGCTATTCTGGGTCTTATATTTGTCCATATGAATTTCATGATTGTTTTATCTATTTCTACTAGAAATGCTGTTGGGATTTTGATTGGCATTGCATTAAACCTACAGAGAACTTGGGGTAATATTGCCATTTTGATGATGTTAGTTCTTCCTATCCATTAATAGGGTATATTTTCCCATCTTCTAAGGTCTTCTTCTATTTCTCTCTTTAGGGTTCTGTAGTTTTCATTGTATTAATCTTTCACCTCTTTTATTAGCTTGGTTCCCAAGTAATTTACTTTTTTTTTTTTGAGGATATTGTGAATGGGGTTGTTGTCCTCATTTCCATTTCAGAATATTTGTCGCTGATATACAGGAATGCCTTTGATTTATGCGTGTTGATTTTATATCCTTCCACTTTGCTAAATTCACTTATAAGCTCTAGTAGTTTCTTTGTAGACCCTTTTTGGTCTGTTAGATATATTATCATATCATCCGCATATGGTGATAATTTAAGTTCTTCTTTTCCTATTTTTATGCTGTTAAGTTCTTTTGTCTGTCTAATTTCTCTGGCTAGTATTTCGCGGACTAAATTGAATTGAAGTGGTGAGGGAGGGCATCCGTGTCTTGTTCCTGATTTTAGTGGGAATGCCTTCAGTTTTTCTCCATTCAGAATGATGCTAGACTGAGGCTTAGCATATATAGCTTTTACAATGTTGAGGTAAGTTCCTGTTATCCCTAGTTTTTCTATTGTTTTGAATATAAACGGATGCTGAACTTTGTCGAATGCTTTTTCTGCATCTATCGAGATGATCATGTGGTTCTTATGGTTAAATCTATTGATGTGGTGAATAACATTTATTGATTTCTGTATATTGAACCAGCCTTGCATCCCGGGGAAGACTCCTACTTGATCATTGTGCACAATTTTTTTGATATGCTTTTGTATTCGATTCAAAAGAATTTTTTTGAGGATTTTTTCATCTAAGTTCATTAGAGATATTGGTCTGTAGTTTTCTTTATTTGAAGTGTCTTTATCTAGTTTTGGGATCAAGGTGATGTTGGCCTCATGCAATGAATTTGGAAGAGCTCCTTCTTTTTCTATTTCTTAAAATAACTTGAAAACTATTGGTATTAATTCTTCTTTGAACGTTTTGTAAGACTCTGCTGTATATCCATGCCGTCCAGGGTATTTCTTGGTTGGCAGTATTTTCATGGCTTCTTCAATTTTCTGCTTTGTTATTGGTCTTTTTAAATTGTGTGTATCTTCCTGACTCAATCTGGGCAAATCATATGACTTAAGAAATTTATCGATATCTTTGCTATCTTCTATTTTATTGGAATATAGTGTTTCAAAATAATTTTGAATTATCCTCTGTATTTCTGTAGTGTCCGTAGTGATATTGCCTTTTTCATCCCGTGTGTTAGTAATTTGAGATCCCTCTCATCTTCTCTTCATTAGCATGGCTAAGGGTCTGTCGAACTTATTTATTTTTTCAAAGAAATAACTTTTTGTTTTATCAATTTTTAATGTTTTTTTTTGTATCAATTTCGTTGATTTCCGCTCTGACTTTAAATATTTCTTGCCTTCTACTACATTTCCTTTTGTTTTGCTCTTCCTTTTCTAGGGCTTTGAGATGAAGTGTGAGCTCATTTATTTGTTGTTTTTTTTTCATTTTGAGGAATGACCTCCAGGAAATGAATTTCCCTCTTAAAACTGCTTTCATTTTGTCCCATAGATTCCAATATGTTGTGTCTGTATTTCCATTCATCTCCAAGAATTTTTTGATTTACTCCTTTATGTCTTTTGTAACCCATTGATCATTCAGTAACATATTGTTCACTTTCCATAAGATGTATGATTTTTCCATCTTTCTTTTATAATTGATACCCAGTTTAATTCCATTGTAATCAGATAAGTTTAATGGTATTATCTCCACACCTTTATATTTACTATTAGTTGTCCTATGGCATAATATATGGTCTATCTTTGAGAAGGACCCATGTGCTGCTGAGAAGAATGTGTATCCACTTGATGATGGTTGATATATTCTATATATGTCGGTTAAGTCTAAGTTATTGATTGTCTTATTGAGTTCTATAGTTTCTTTATTCAGCTTTTGTCTGGAGGATCTCTCAAATGGAGAAAGCGGTGTGTTGAAGTCACCCATAATTATTGTGTTGTGGTCTATTTGACTCTTGAACTTGAGGAGAGTTTGTTTTATGAATGTTGCAGCACCATTGTTTGGTGCATATATATTGATAATTGTTATGTCTGGTTGATGGATGGTTCCTTTTAATAGTATGTAGTGTCCTCCTTTATCTGTTTTGATTAACTTAGGTTTGAAGTTGATTTTATTCCATTTGAGTATGGCCACTCCTGCTTGCTTCGGGGGACTATGTGAGTAGTATGATTTTTCCCAACCTTTCACCTTCAGTCTGTGTATGTCTTTTCCTATCAGATGAGTCTCCTGAAGGCAGCATATTGTTGGATTTGGTTTTTTAATCCCGGTTATTAGCCTATGTCTCTTAATTGGGGAATTTAAGCCATTAACATTTAAGGTTACTATTGAAATATGGTTAGTACTACCCGCCGTGCTTGTTTATTTATTTATTTTTATATGGGTAGTATTTTCTTTTGGTTATTTTTTTTCCTTTCTTTTACTGAGTTATTTCCCACTGTTAGTTTGGCTACCTGTTTTTCAATTCCTCTTCTTGTAGTGTTTTGCTCAAGATGCCATGCAGTGCTGGTTTTCTGTCTGCGAATTCTTTCAACTTTTATTTATCATGAAATATTTTAATTTCATTATCAATACTGGATACAGTATTCTTGGTTGGAATACATTATTTTTTATCGTTGGAAATACGTTGTTCCAGGATCTTCTTGCTTTCAACATCTGTGATGAAAAATCAGCCATTAACCTAATTGGTTTACCCCTGAATGTAATCTGCCTCCTTTCTCTCATAGCTTTTAATATTCTCTCCTTGTTTTCTATGTTGGATATCTTCATAATTATGTGTCTTGGAGTTGGTCTATTATGGTTTTGAATGTCCGTGGTCCTGTAGGCTTCCAGGATTTGGCAATCCATTCCACCTTTAATATCTGGGAATTTTTCTTGGATTATTTCATTCAATAAATTGTTCATTCCATTGGTTTGATGCTTTATGCCTTCTTGTATTCCAATGACTCTCAGGTTTGGTTTTTTTATGACATCATATATATCTTGGATATATTGCTCATGTCTTTTAAGCATCCTTTCTGTGTTGACTATATTCTTTTCAAGTTGATAAACTTTGCCTTCATTATCTGATGTTTTGGCTTCTACTTGATCTAGTCTATTTGTAATATTCTCGTTTGAGTTTTTAATTTGGTTTAGGGTTTCTTGCATTTTTAGGATTACTGTTTGTTTTTTTCTAAATCTCTATTTCGTGATAGAGCGCGTTCTTTGACATTTGAATTTTCTTAATTAATTGGTTTTCAAAATATAGGTTCATTGTTTGAACTTGCTGTCTAATGTCTTCTCTAAGATTACATTCCATCTGAATTAGGTATGCCTTGACCTCTTTCTCCATCCATTTTTCTGGTGCCTTTAGGTTCTCCTTTGTATTTAAGTTGTCCTGCATTGTTTGTGTTCCTTTTTCCACTTGTTTTTTCATGGTGCTCAAGGTACTTTCCAACTCTGCTTCACTGCTATGTTTCTGTTTTCTCCTTTAATTTTTTTTTTCTGGTTTTTATACTTCCACTATCTCTCCTTTGTGTTAGGAGAAACTGTTTCGAGATTTTGGATTTAATTGTGATTTAATGTAAATTCATTGGTTTCATTAGAGGCCTTCAGATTTTGATGGCATATAGAGAACAGAGGTTTGGACTTAGAATTTTATGTTAAGGTCCGGTGATTTGATTGTTTGGAGGTTAGGATACGTTAGCTTCTTTGGGGGGGGGTAACTCAAATGCAGCCAGATATTAACAAGAAAATGGACAGGAGTACTTGGGGGTAGTAAAGGGCTTAGGTGGACTATAGACCTATTCGTATTTTTCATCTATTTGCATTTAGTAAGTTGTAGGTAGTCTGGTTGTTCATGCTGTTTTATTTTTGCAATCTGTCGGAACCTGGCGATGGTGACGTCAGCTTTCCAAGATGTTGGCCTCTGGCTTCCTTGGTGGACTTTCCGTTGTGGGGGATACAACTTGACCGCTTCCTTAACCCATCTCAAACCCCGAACTCATCCCAGATCTCAGTGAGGGCACAGCCAGCAGGACTCCACAGAATCCGTAGCGCCATTTTCCTCTGCTTGCTGGTAGCTTCTCGGCGGCACCCCACCATCTGTAGATGCTGGGCGGGCCGCAGGGCCGGCGGTGGATCAGTCAGCCTGAATCTCTGGTGGCACAGTTGGCTTGCGTTTGAGACTCAGTAACCGGTCCTCGGTGATGGAAATCCTTTCCCTAGGTTTCGGTGCACCGCAATTTTGCTGGAAATTCCTAACAAGATAGCTTTTTGTCGTTCTAACCCTTTATTCACCTGTGCAGTGATGCGGTACACTGGGTGTGATACACTCTATTCACAGCCATCTCTCATTCTTGTTCTTATCTTTGCTGTATATTTTCACTGATGTTCATATCAAGAAATGCCCTGAACTATTCATAAGCCTTAAATTAGTATACTAATCATTATTCTGCATCATCCTAGTTCACCCAAATGACATGGTGGAGTTCATTCCTGGAGAAAGCATGAGTCGAAGGACCCCATCAAAATCCATGGTAAGGTTGCTTATCTTCCTCTGAAATCCAGTGTTTCTCTTTAGTTTCTCTTTCTCTTGTAATATGATATTACAAGAGATGACATACACAATTTCCTGACTTTGCAGATTCTCATTGGGGTGTCTGTTGCCAAATGAGACCTCACTGAAGGCAACATTAACAAGAAACAGTATAAACTACACACTGTATGATAACAAGCTTTGTGCCTGGCTATGGTTTTCCCTCCTGGCCATTGAATTCCTTAATTATCACTTAATATAGACCTGTGACACAAATCCCCTAGAAAAAGCTTGTGTCATTTGGTGAGAGTACATTTGCTATCTGTTTCCTTGATTTGCCCACATTCTCATTGGATATTCGAATGTCACCAAGTAAACAAAAGACTTGTGCACACAGGTCAGAGCATGGCTTGATCTTCATAGTGACTCCTTTTCTCTATTCACAGGATGATTCAAAAGGATCCATAATTGGTATGTATCCTGGGCTCACTCTCTTCCTGTGAAAATGTAGATGATGCCCAGGGTCAGAGAGTCGTCCTTCCTTTTGAGTGCAGAGTCTCAGTGATTCCACTACTTCTTTGAGAATGAGAAGTGAGGGGTTTGTTGTCTAAATTGATTTAAAAATATCTATGGTCATTCTGCATATTTCCTTGAAGCACCTGTGTGAGTTGAGCAACGTGGTTAGGTCAATGAAAGTTTTATACATGTGTCTCTGTGTGCATTCATGCAACATGATTCTGAGTGTGACTTTTTGTTCGTTTTTGCACATTTGTTTGTTTCTTTAGATATATACATGCCAAGATGCCAATGTCCACATGTTTAAACAAAAAAGCCATCTCCATTAGATCATGATTTTGTATATGTGTAAATAGATCAAACTGTAAACTTTCCATGTGTGCAGTTCATTCCACACCAATACCTCAATTAACATGCAAAACATATCCCATCAAAACCCAGAAAATTTTCACGGCACTCTATAAAGAAAAAGCTCCACTTCATTCCTGTCACTGCACCAGTAGCAACTTCATTTAATAGCAAACCTCACCTGTCAGTAGGTCCTATATTTAATCAGTGCATGTGATTATTCACAACACTTCACTCATGAAAAATTTTCACTTTCATATACATTTTTTGTGCGAGGTGTCAGAATTCATCTTCCAATCCCCATTCTAGGCAAAAGTTTCTGGACAGGGCCAATCCTTAACAATGACCCTCAGGTTCACCAATGCACTATGCTCACTTATGGTGGGCATCTGTGTCAGAGGAGATGCACAGGCCAGATATTACTGTAACTAAGGAAGGTCTTACTTTGCATGTTCCAACTGACCCTGAAAGCTACCTTTTTGTGTTTTTTTGTAGACACTACTTTGTAGAAACATGTTTTAACTGGATGGGTTTTCATGGGGCCAGATCAGCACAATTTCAATTCATCTAGTTACACAGCAAAAGTTGGGCTCTAGTGAAGATCCAGCTCAGCACAGCAGTGGTATCTGATCCCTAGTTTAGGTCTGTGCTGCCCCTTTTGTGGTCTGCAGGATATCACATTGACAGTATATATGATAGGTCTTTATACTGTCAGTCTCATATGCTGTTTGGGTCCCTCTATTCATACATACATGGATAATGACACTCACTGGTCACTGTGAGGGTAGAAGAACTGTGGTCATCATTCCTTCTCATCCCTGAACTCCTCTCTGAGCAGAGTGTCTTCATCTTAGTCCACGACATCATTTGGTAAATACAACTATGTGCTAAGATCTCACTTGTTCAGCATGTGGGGCTCTACAATGAACCAGGTATCCACCTGGGATCTGACCAGGACCAGTCAGAATCAGTTGGGACGTTAAGAAGATAGCATTGTGTCCAAGCTTTTCACACACATTTCTCATGAGCTCTATGTGGGAAGTGCTTGACTTTGAGGGGAGCCATCAGGATCGTTTTTTTTTTTTTTTTATTGGTTGTTCAAAATATTACAAAGATCTTGACATATCCTATTTCATACATTAGATTCAGGTTGGTTATGAACTCCCAATTTTACCCCAAATACAGATTGCAGAATCACATCAGTTACACATCCACATTTTTACATAATGCCCTATTAGTAACTGTTGTATTCTGCAACCTTTCTTATCTTCTACTATCCTCCCTCCCCTCTCCTCCCATCTTCGCTCTCTACCCCATCTACTATAATTCATTTCTCTCCTTGTTTATTTTTCCATTACCCTCACAACCTCTTATATGTAATTTTGAATAACAAGGAGGGTCTTCCTCCATTACCATGCAATTACTCTTTTCTCTCCCTTTCCCTCCCACTCATGTATTATATATATATATTACTTCGTGCTCTTCCTCCCTGCTGTATTTCTAGTTGCTCTCATTATTTCAAAGAAGACATTTGGTATTGGTTTTTAAGGGATTGGGTAGCTTCACTAAGCCTAATCTGCTCTAGTGCCATCCATTTCCCTGCAAATTCCATGATATTGTCATTTTTTTGTGCTGTGTAATACTCCATGTTGTATAAATGCCACATTTTTTTGTTCATTCATCTATTGAAGGGCATCTGGGTTGGTTCTACAGTCTAGCAATTCTGAATTGTGCTGCTATGAACATCGATGTTGTAGTATCCCTGTAGTATGCTCTTTTAAGGTCTTCAGGGAATTGTCGGAGAAGGGCAATAGTTGGGTCAAATGGTGGTTCCATTCCCGGCTTTCCCAGGAATCTCCATACTGCTTTCCAAATTGGCCCGCACCAGATTGCAATGCCACCAGCAATTTTCAAGAGTACCTTTTTCCCCACATCCTCTCCAGCACTTGTTGTTGTTTGACTTCAGAATGGCTGCCAATCTTACAGGAGTGAGATGATATCTTAGGCTGGTTTTGATCTGAATTTCTCTGAATGTTAGAGATGATGAGCAATTTTTCATGTACTTGTTGATTGATTGTATGTCCTCCTCTGAGAAGTGTCTGTTCAGGTCTTTGGCCCATTTGTTGATTGGGTTATTTGTTTTCTTGTTTAATTTTTTGAGTTCTTTGTATACTCTGTATATTAGGGCTCATTCTGAAGTGTGAGGAGTAAAAATTTGTTCCCATGATGTAGGCTCACTATTTACCACTCTTATTGTGTCTCTTGCTGAGAAAAAACTTTTCATTTTAAGTAAGTCCAATTTGTTGATTCTTGTTAATAACTTTTGTGCTATGGGTGTCCTATTAAGGAATTTGGAGCCCGACCCCACAATATGTAGATGGGAGCCAAATTTTTTTCTATCAGACGCAGAGTCTCTGATTTGATATCTAGCTTCTTGATCCACTTTGAGTTAATTTTTGTGCATGGCGAGAGGAGGGTATTCAATTTCATTTTGTTGCATATGTATTTCCAGTTTTCCCAGCACCATTTGTTGAAGATGCTATCCTTCCTCCATTGCATGCTTTTTTCCCCTTTATCAAATATAAGATAGTTATAATTTTGTGGATTTGTCTCTGTGTCCTGTAATCTGGCTATTGGTCCACCAGCCCGATTTGAAACCAGTACCATGCTCTTTTTGTTACTATTGCTCTGTAGTACACTTTGGAATCTTGTATCACTATACCTCCTGATTCGCACTTCCTGCTTAGAATTGCTTTTGCTATTCTGGGTCTTTTGTTTTTCCATATGAATTTCATGATTACTTTATCTGTTTCTACAAGAAATGCCATTGGGTGTTTGATTGGCATTGTTTTAAACCTATAGAGAACTTTTGGGTAATATCGCCATTTTGATGATGTTAGTTCTTCCTTTCCATGAACAGGGTATATTTTTCCACCTTCTAAGGTCTTCTTCTATTTCTCTCTTTAGGGTTCTGTAGTTTTCATCGTATAAATCTTTCACCTCTTTTGTTACGTTGATTCTCAAGTATTTTATTTTATTTTATTTTTTGAAAAAATTGTGAATGGGGTGGTTGTCCTCATTTCCATTTCAGAAGATTTGTCACTGATATAAAGGAATGCCTTTTATTAATGCGTGTTGATTTTATATTCTGCCATTTTGCTCAATTCACTTATTAGCTCTAGTAGTTTCTTTGTACAACCTTTATGGTCTGTTAGATATGTTATCATATCATCCGCATATGGTGATAATTTAAGTTCTTCTCTTTCTATTTTTGTGCCTTTAATTTCTTTTGTCTGTCTAATTTCTCTGGTTAGCATTTCGAGGACTAAATTGAATAGAAGTGTTGAAAGAGGGCATCCCTGTCATGTTCCAAATTTTAGAGGGAATGCCTTCAGTTTTCCTCCATTCAGAATGATGCTAGCCTGAGGCTTAGCATATACAGCTTTTACAATGTTGATGTAACTTCCTGTTATCCCTAGTTTTTCTAGTGTTTTGAACATAAAGGGATGCTGAACTTTGTTGAATGCTTTTTCTGCATCTATAGATATGATCATGTGGTTCTAATGGTTAAATCTATTGATGTGGTGAATAACATTTATTGATTTGTATATATTGAACCAGCTTTGCATCCCGGGGATCAATTCTACTTGATTATGGTGCACAATTTTTTTGATATGCTTTTGTATTTGATTCGCCAGAAATTTATTGAGGATTTTTGCATCTAAGTTCATTAGAGATATTGATCTGTAGATTTCTTTCTTTGATGTGTCTTTGTCTGGTTTTGGGATCAGGGTGATGTTGGCCTCATAAAATGAATTTGGAAGAGCTCCTTATTTTTTTATTTCTTGAAATAACTTGAAAAGTATTGGTATTATTTTTTTTTTGAAGGTTTTGTAAACCTCTGCTGTATATCCATCTGATCCAGGGCTTTTCTTGGTTGGTAGTCTTGTGATGGCTTCTTCAACTTCCTCCTTTGTTATTAGTCTATTTATATTGTGTGTATCTTCCTGAATCAATCTGGGCAAATCATATAACTTTTGAAATTTATCAGTAACTTCGCTATCTTCTATTTTATTGGAATACAGGGTTTCAAAATAATTTCTAATTATCTTCTGTATTTTCTTCGTGTCTGTTGTGACATTGCCTTTTTCATCTCGTATGTTAGTAATTTGAGCTCTCTCTCTTCTTCTCTTCATTAGAATGGCTAAGGGTCTGTCAATCATATTTATTTTTTTAAAGAACCAACTTTTTGTTTTATCAATTTTTAATGGTTTTTTTTTGTTTGTTTGTTTCAATTTGGTTGACTTCCGCTCCAATTTTAATTATTTCTCGCCTTCTACTATATTTGCTGTTGTTTTGCTCTTCCTTTTCTAGGGCTTTGAGATGAAGTTTGAGCTCATTTATTTGTTAGTTTTTTCATTTTTTGAGATATGACCTCCAGGAAATGAATTTCCCTCTTAAAACTGCTTTCATTATGTCCCATAGATGTCAATATGTTGTGTCTGTATTTCCATTCATCTCCAAGAATTTTTTGATTTCCTCCTTTATGTCTTTTGTAACCCACTTATCATTCAGTAACCTATTGTTCATTTTCCATGAGATGTATGGTATTTCCTTCCTTCTTTTATCATTGATTTCCAGTTTCATTCCACTGTAATCAGATAAGATGCATGGTATTATCTCCGCACCTTTATATTTTCTAAATGTTGTCCTATGGCATAATATATGATCTATCTTTGAGAAGGATTCTTGTGCTGCTGAGAAGAACGTGTAACCACTTGATGATGGTTGATATATTCTATATATGTTGGTTAAGTCTATGTTATTGATTGGGTTATTTAGTTCTATAGTTTCTATTCAGCTTTTGTCTGGAGGATCTGTCCAATGGAGAGAGCCTTGTGTTTAAGTCACCCATAATTATTCTGTTGTGGTCTATTTGACTATTGAACTTGAGGAGAGTTTGATTTATGAATGTTACAGCACCATTGTTTGATGCATACATATTGATAATTGTTATGTCTTGTATGTGGGTGGTTCCTTATAATAGTATGTAGTTTCCTTCTTTACCCTTTTTGATTAACTTAGGTTTGAATTTGATTTTATTCGATTTGACTATGGCCACTCCTGCTTGCTTCAGGGCACCATGTGAGTGGTATGATTTTTCCCAACCTTTCACCTTCAGTCTGTGTATGTCTTTTCCTATCAGATGAGTCTCCTGAAGGCAGCGTATTTTTGGATTTGTTTTTTTTCATCCAGGTTATTAGCCGATGTCTCTTAATTGGGGAATTTAAGCCATTAACGTTTAAGGTTACTATTGACATATGCTTAGTACTAACCTCATGCTTGTTTATTTATTTATTTTAATATGGCTAGTTTTTCCTTTATGTTTATTTTTTCCCTTCCCTTTACTGAGTTACCTCCCACTGTTAGTTTGGGGTGCTGTTTTTCAATTCCTCTTCTTTTAGTGTTTTGCTAAGGATGCCATGCTGTACTGGTTTTATGGCTGTGAACTCTTTTATGTTTTTTTTTTTATCATGAAATATTTTAGTTTCATTGTCAAATCTGAAGCTAAATTTTGCTGGATACAGTATTCTTGGTTGGAATCCATTATTTTTTAGCTGTTGAAATACGTTGCTCCAGGATCTTCTCGCTTTCAACGTCTGTGATGAAATATCAGCCGTTAACCTAATTTGTTTACCCCTGAATGTAATATGCCTCCTTTCTCTCATAGCTTTTAATATTCTCTCCTTCTTCTGTATGTTGAATATCTTCATAATTATGTGTCTTGGAGTTGGTCTATTACGGTTTTGAAGGTTTGGGTTCCTGTAGGCTTCCCAGATTTGGCAATCCATTTCATCGTTCACATCTGGTTAATTTTCTAGGATTATTTCATTCAATAGATTGTTCATTCCTTTGGTTTGAACCTCTATGCCTTCTTCTATCCCAATGACTCTCACGTTTGGTTTTTTTATGACATCCCATTTCTCTTGGATAGATTGCTCGTGTCTTTTAAGCATCATTTCTGTGTTGACTATATTCTTTTCAAGTTGATAAACTTTGTCTTCATTATCTGATGTTCTGGCTTCTGCTTGATCTAGTCTATTTGTAATATTTTCGTTTGAATTTTTAATTTGCTTTATCGTTTCCTGCATTTCTAGGATTACTGTTTTTTTTTTTTTTTTGAAATCTCTATTTCGTGATAGAGCTCGTTCTTTGACATTTGAATTTGCTTATTTAATTCATTTTCAAAATATACGTTCATTGTTTGAACTTGCTGTATAAATCTTCTCTGAGAATCTTCTCTGAGATTCCATTCCATCTTAATTAGGTATGCCTTGACTTCCTTCTCCATCCAATTTTCTGGTGCCTCTAGCTTCTCTATTGTATTTAAGTTGTCGTGCATTGTTTGTACTCTTTTTTTTCCCTTGTTTTTTCATGGTGCTCATGTTACTTTCCAACTCTCTTTGACTGCTGTGTTTCTGTTTTCTCCTTTAAATTTGTTTTGGTTTTTATAGTTCCACTATCTCTCCTTTGTATTAGGAGATGATGTTTAGAGATGTTGGATTTAATTGTGATTTAAGGTAAATTCATTGGTTTTATTAAATCCTTCAGATTTTGATGGCGTATAGAGAACTGAGGTTTGGACTTAGAATTTTATGTTAAAGTCGGGTGATTTGCTTGTATGGAGGTTAGTATATGTTAGCTACTTTGGGGTGTTACGCAAATGCACGCGGATATTACCAAGAGAATAGACAGGAGTACTTGGGGGTAGTTAAGGGCTTAGGTGGAATATAGACCTGTTCGTAGAATTCATCTATTTGCATTTGATAAGTTATATGTAGCCTGGTTGTTCATGCTGTTTTATTGTTGCAATCTGTCGGAACCTGGCGATGGTGATGTCAGCTGATCAAGATGGTGTCTGCTGGCTTCCTTGGTGGATTTTCCATTGTTGGGGATAGAACTGGACTGCTTCCTTCCCCAATCTCAAACCCCAAACTCAGCCCAGAGCTCAGTGAGGGCACAGCCGGGAGGACTCCACAGAATCCATAGCGCCGTTTCTCTCTCCTTGCTGGTCGCTTCTCCGCAGCACCCCACTGTCTGCAGCCGCAGGGCAGGCCGCAGGGCGGGCGGCGGATCAGTCAGCCTGGATCTCTGGTCGCACTGTTGGCTCACGTTTGAGACTCAGTAACCGTTCCTCGATGATAGAATCCTTCCCCTAAGTTTCGGTGCACCCCAATTTTGCTAGAAATTTCTAACAAGATAGCTTTTTGTCGTTCTAACCCTGTATTCATCTGTGCAGTGATGCGGTACACTGGGTGTGATACACTCTATTTGCAGGCATCTCTCATTCTTGTCCTTATCTTTGCTGTATATTTTCACTGATGTCCATATCAAGAAATGCCCTGAACTATTCATAAGCCTTAAATCAGTATACTAATCATTATTCTGCATCCTCCTAGTTCACCCAGGTGACATGGTGGAGTTTATTCCTGGAGAAAGCATGAGTCGAGAGACCCCATCAAAAGCCATGGTAAGGTTGCTTATCTTCCTCTGAAATCTAGTTTTGCTCTTTAGTTTCTCTTTCTCTTGTTATATGATATGGTTTCCTGGAGATGACCTACACAATTTCCTGACTGTGCAGATTCTCATTGGGGGTGTCTGTTGCCAAATGAGACCTCACTGAAAGCAACATTAACAAGAAACAGTATAAACTACACACTGTATGATGACAAGCTTTGTGCCTGGCGATGGTTTTCCCTCCTGGCTATCGAATTCCTTAATTATCACCTAATATAGACCTGTGACACAAATCCCCTAGAAAAGCTTGTGTCATTTGGTGAGAGTACATTTGCTATCTGTTCCCTTGATTTGCCCACATTATCATTGGATATTCGAATGTCACCAAGTAAACAAAAGACTGTGCACACAGGTCAGAGCATGGCTTGATCTTCATAGTGACTCCTTTTCTCAATTCACAGGAGGATTCAAGAGGATCCATAATTGGTATGTATCCTGGCCTCACTCTCTTCCTGTTGCAAAATGTAGATGACACCAAGGGTCAGAGAGACTTCCTTCCTTTTGAGTGCAGAGACTCAGTGATTCCACTACCTCCTTGAGAATGAGAAGTGAGGGGTTTCTGGTCTAAATTGATTAAAATAAATCTATGGCCATTCTGCATATTTCCTTGAAGCACCTGTGTGAGTTGAGCAACGTGGTTAGGTCAATGAGAGTTTTATACATGTGTCTCTGTGTGCATTCTTGCAACATGATTCTGAGTGTGACTTTTTGTTCGTTTTTGCATATTTGTCTGTTTCTCTAGATATATACATGCCAAGATGCCAAAGTCCACATGTTTAAACAAAAAAAGCCATCTCCATTAGATCATGATTTTGTATATGTGTAAATAGATCAAACTGTAAACTTTCCATGTGTGCAGTTCATTTCACACCAATACCTCAATTAACATGCAAAACATATCCCATCAAAACCCAGAAAATTTTCACGACACTCTATAAAGAAAAAGCTCCACTTCATTTCTGTCACTGCAACAGTAGCAACTTCATTTAATAGCAAACATCACGTGTCAGTAGGTCCTAGATTTAATCAGTGCATGTAATTGTTCAGAACACTTCACTCATGAAAAATTTTCAAGTTCATATACATTTTTTTGTGCGAGGTGTCAGAATTCATCTTCCAATCCCCATTCTAGGCTCAAGTTCCTGGACAGGGCCAATCCTTAACAGTGACTCTCAGGTCCACCAATGCACTATGCTTACTTATGGTGGACATCTGAGACAGAGGAGATTCAAAGACCAGAGATTACTTTAGCTAAGGAAGGGCTTACTTTGCATGTGCCAACTGACACTGAAAAATACCTTATTGGGTCTTTTTGTAGACACTACTTTGTAGAAACATGTTTTAACTGGATGGGTTTTCATGGGGCCTGATCAGCACAATTGCAGCTCATCTAGTTACAGAGCAAAAGGTGGGATGTATTGAAGGTCCAGCTCAGCACAGCAGTGGTGTCTGATCCCTTGTTTGGGTCTGTGCTGCCCCATGTGTGGCCTGCAGAATATCACAATGACAGTATATATGAAACGTCTTTATACTGTCAGTCTCAAGTACTGTCTATGTCCTTCTATTCATACATACATGGATACTGACACTGACTGGTCACTGTGAGGGTAGAACCACTGTGGTCATCATTCCTTCTCATCCTAGAACTTCTCCCTGTGCAGAGTGTCTTAAACTTAGTCCACGACATCATTTGATAAATGCAACTCTGTGCTAAGATCCCACTTGTTCAGCATGTGGGGCTCTACAATGAACCAGGTATCCACCAGAGATCTGACCAGGACCAGCCAGAATCAGTAGGGAAGTTAAGATAGCATTGTGTCCAAGCTTTTCACACACATTTCTTATGAGCTCTAGTTGGGATGTGCTTGAATTTGAGGGGAGCCATCTGGAACTTAATGTTGACTTTGTTTATGTCGATTCCTCAGGCCCTCAGATAGTTCCTGGCACTTTTCACTTTTGCATGACACTGCAGTCTACTTATAAATGAGGAGTATGAGTAGTGAGAACATGCTAGAAAACTGACTCCACAGTCTACTTATAAATGAGGAGTATGAGGAGTGATAACATTCTAGCAAACTGACCCCACAGTCTACTTATAAATGAGGTGTATGAGGAGTGAGAACATGCTAGCAAACTGCTGTGCACGGAAACCCGGGGGAAGGAAATTCTTGTCTGCTTTATCTTTGAACTCCTGGTCTTGGCCATCCAAAATAACAGTATTTTTTATTTAATTTTAATTTTTATTCGAAACTTTCAAACTGGCCAGTAGACCCATGTGGATAAAGCAGAGGACATTCCCATTCTCTTCCGGACCGCTGCTCTGATGATGGCACAGTGTATGTTCTGTGAGTTTATATTCCTGAAACTGTTGGCATCACAGTTTGCATGTCAGCTTGGTCTTTTTAAATGAGAAAGGGATAATTTCCCGATGGAAGAAAGTAGTTAAAATTTGACTCCTTACAGCTCCACTCTCATTAGAATGTTTGCAATTGTTTGCAGCATCCTGTTTGAGGCCTCTGAATCCCCAGAACCCAGAGAGGGTCTGAGAACCCAGAACAGAGATGTAGATGATCCTGACTATTAATATTAGTATCACTATATTTTTCTTTCCAATAACGAATCCCAGAAACTGAATAAATTATACAGGTGGGTGTGTTTAGCTTACAGTTCTGCAGGTACAAGAGCATGGCACTAGCAAACACTTTTCTTTAGTGAATACCCTCTTAGCTGCATAGCGTGATTGGTGGTGTCTGCAGGGATGCAGGTGCAGTAGAGAGACATCACATGGCAAGACACGAAGCCAGAGGGATCAGTTGATTCATTTGCTCTTCTTATATAACAGGATCTAACAAGGGTTTGAGAATTCTGTATTCTTACTTCTGACTCTCATACCATCAAATGTCCTCACCACCTCCAAGCAGACCCTTCCTCACACAGATTTCACAAATCTCAATGTGGCCATACTGAGCACCAAGCCTCAATCACACAATCCAGTGTGGGATAAAAAACATCCATCCCTAGCAACCATCATAAGCTTAGTTGTGTAGAAGAAAGAATGAGTCAATCTTAAGTAACTCAGTTGATGATGTCTGTGTCTCTAAAGGTTGGACATGGAGCAAAGATTATGATTCAAGCTGTGACGAGGGAGAGCCTGCAGGTAGAAACAGCACTTGGGGTATGACAAAATGGGAAAGGTTTCATGGTAAGATTTGTGTTCACCTACTCACGTGGGAAATAAGGAATGGGAATAAAATTGAGAAAACAGAAATATGTATTATTTTCATAAAAAGTAGGGTTAGTAGACTTTCTGACATCCTGTTCATAAGGGGCAACTTAAAGAAAATTGTTTCTGTGCACCCTGGACAGGCCACTGTGTTCTCCTGTAAAAGAGTGGGGAGTAGTTCCTCAGTGAACATGTTTCTAACCTCCAGTCTTTGTCTAATTCCCAAGCACTTGGACTAGGGAAAAACTGAATTTGCTTGTATTTAAGAGGCCTAAGTCCAGAAAATCAGGAAGACTGTGGCTGTCTCTTGGAAGAACAGGATGACACAGAATCCCTACCAAGTACAATGGCAGAATGTGAACTGGTGGAAAAGAGCTCTTGGGATGCTAGATCTATTTCTCATTGCAGAGGTGAGGTGATGGAGACCAGGAGACAGGAATGCAGACAAGAGGAAGAATGGAGAGCTTTGACTGTGCATTCTAGAACACCAGGAGCAGGAGCAACTTAAGTTCTCACCTTGAATTTAACTCTGCCTTTCCTTTTTTTAAGGCCACATCATGACCATCATGGCAATAGTCCACAAAGAAAACATAGAAAGCGATTCAGAGGATGAGGAGGAGGACAAAAGGACAAGAAATCTGCAAGTAATTGATTTTCTATTGGTTTCTCTTAATTATTCTTTCTTATGTAAAAACTCTGTAGATTTTCCATGTTTCATCTTTCCCACATTTTATGACTTTTCTAAAGGTGCTTTCCTCATCCAGATCTTTGAGGTCCTTGGACCTTCAATGTTTCTTAAATCTCTCTGAACTAACATTCTTAGTCTTTATCTGCATTTTTTTTTACCACAAGCAACACCACTGAATCATGCTGAGTAATACTGCATACCCATATACTTAGTTTGAGTTGTAGGGAGCATCAGAAACACTGAGTTGTTGCCTGATACATGATACACAAACAATCTGGTTCTGGTTTACTGACCACTGAATAGCTGGGTTCTGACTTTGCTGGCTCTGGGCATGCATGAATGTATCCTTCCTTTCCTAGGTCAAGATTATGCAATTGGAATGTAGGTCCCTTAACATGAATTGTTTCCAGGGGCCCTCTCCTGATTCAATATATGGGCTTAATGCAGCAAAGGCGATAAAGCAGTTTAGGAAGAGGAAATGTGAGTCTGGAAAGAATGGGAAGGAGAGCAGAGGTCATATCAGTCCACATATTCTCCTTTGCTTTCTCAAGTTTCTTTGTTGCACTTTTTTGCAATCCATCAGAATCAATTAGAGCACTGAAGATTCTATAGTTGCATGGGACCATGGCCATGCAAGAGAAGGTACAATTTGGTAAAAATCAGTGCAGGAAGCTCTCTGAGGAATGGCATTACAGAGGGTAGGGCTGGAGGAGCCGGGGACCTTGCTCCACCCTGTGTCATCAAAGATGCTGCTCTTCAGGATTCCAGATGTATGCTACTCAGCCTTTACACCCAGATGTCTTAGAGAACTCTTCCCATTGCCTCATGTTCACTCTCTAGGAAAGCAGCGTCAGAAGGATCTGAAGGTGAATATCCATGAGAATTTCCTTCTGAGGACATTCATAGACACTCTTCCCACAGACAACACCCTCAGCTTAAGTCAGCATACCAGTCTCAGTGCTCCCTGCCCAGACCCCAGGAGAGATCAGGGTCCAAGTTCATCTTGCATTTCCTGAGGACAATTGTGGTCCTGGCCACTCTCTGTGGCCAGCAACTCATCCCAAGTGATTTTTTTACCTTGTTCTGTTTTATAGACCCCATAAGACACCAGGGAGAGCAGAGACTTTGGCCCTGGAACACAGGAGAGATGATACCTGCAGTGCAGAGCAGCTGAAATTAACCTGTAAGACTCGGAACAGGAGCTTGTTTTTCATTTCCAATGACATAACTGTTTATATTACATGGAATTTTCAGACTTATATATTCTTTGTTTAATAATTTTAATATTAGTATTTCATGTCAAATTTTTCTATTAAATTATATTTAATGGTAACAGTTGCTTTTAAAATTCATTATGTATAATAAAACACACTTGGGAAGAGAGATGTGTGGGAAAGTGAGGGAGAAGTGGAATTGCACAGAAGATGGAAGGAGACCCTCATCGTTATACAGAATACATGTATGATGATGTGAGGGGAAAAAAAGAAGTGTGTCACATTAGATTGGGAAGAGAGAACTGATGGGAGGGGAAGGGAAGGTAAGGAGGGAAAGGAAGGTCAGCTGAATAAAACAGACATTAGTATAGCTGTATGCATATTCATGACTGTATGACCAATGTGATTCTGCAACCTGTACACTCAGAAAAATGAGAAATTATACCCCATCTTATTCAAAAATATGATATGTCAATATCATTGTACTGTCATGTTTAACTAGTTAAAACAAATTTTAACAACACACACACTAAAAGAGGAATATCTTCCTGAGGCAGATCTTGATGAATTACAAAGATTTTACCTGGTAACTTCTATCACCATTACTCCTCTCCTCCCATACTCCTCAGTTTGCTTTTTTGGTTGTTTTTTTAGATTGGTATTATAACATTCACAAAATTATTGATGTGGGTGAATGGATGCAATAAAGAATCAAATAATTAAATTACAAGCTAAATTAAATCCCAACTAAATTTCATAAGTGTTTAATTAATTTATCCATTAATTAGCTAACTGAATCTCAAGTCAAAACACCCAACATAAGAAAGGGCTGGGAAACAATTGGCAATATTCATTTATGAAAAATTGTGGTTTTACATTTTATATCCTTTTTTCAATTAAGAACAATATTTTTTGTAATGTATCACATACATATAAAACAAGTTGGAAAACATACATTACAAACTTGTAACAATGGCTTTAAATACATTAACTGACATGTTTCTCATTGGAAATAGGTTGCTTGCTGTATATATATAGTGCATGAAAACTACTGATATAATAAAGTCTAGACAAAATATAATTGTCTGCTCTATGGTAACATATGAGCATCACTCTAATCTAACCATGCTAAAAGTTACATAATACTGTAAAAAATGTCTTAAAATCTATATACTTTAATAAGAAATAAATTCAATAAAGAATGATAATACAGGGACTGGGGATGTGGCTAAGTAGTAGAGTACTTACCTCACACATGTGAGGCCCTGGGTTTGATTCTAAGCACCACACACAATAAACCAAATATATAAAGGCATTGAGTCCATTTACAATTAAAAGTATTTTTTTTAAAAAAAGAATGATGGTGTTGGGTTGTAGCTCAATGGTAGAGCACTCGCCTCGCATATGTGAGGCACTGGGTTTGATTCTCAGCACCTCATATAAATAAATAAAGGTCTATTGATAATTAATATATATATATATGAAAAAAGAATGATAATACTGAGAACCAAGGCATTCAGATTTCAAAATTCATGCTTCTTTTCAGGTGATCCGATATTTTGCCAACTAAGTTTTCAAAATTTGATCTAAGCCAACATTACTCATATATGTTACACATCTATTATTTCATAAATTTACTTTCCTCATGAAAGACCTTTGATAAACATCCAAAATATTTAGGTTAATTATATTTGAAATGGAGCTGAAAGAAATACTGGTATCAAATAAATATATTTGAAATGGAGCTGAAAGAAATACTGGTATGGTTTTTCACTGTGACCTCAAGTATTTAAGTATTACAAGTTATTCAACCAACACTACAAAGTTAAAATCATAATGGCACAGCATGTATTGTAAATAACTCAAAACAAAAGAATGTGTAACACAAAGACAGAGCATTGGCACATTAAAGGAGAACTAGCTGAATACAAAAAATTGACTACTGCAGAGCATAAAATTAAAAAGGTTCAAGTGAGACAAGGTGATGGAGAGGTCAAAATGAAGGTGACAACCGATGATTCTGCTGACCACTGTTGTCCAGAATGGAAATTAAAAAATCATATTTGTAAAAACTTTGATAGGTATACAATTATCTCCAGAATTAAAAAAAAATAAAGATTTCCAATGCATCTGCCTTCTCTGAATAGAATAAAGCTCTAAGTTTGTCTGTCAACTGATGTTTTGATCACACATAATTTTTACCTCTGAATTTTTTGGGTTGACAATGATGACTGTAACAACCAAAATTAGTCCATGATTTCATGTTGTTAAAAACTTTTTAAAAATTTACTACTCAGATATTAGAACAGTTATCAATTTTTTTATAATATCAAATTTGTCAAATTTTCATTGAGGTCATGTGGCACACATCATTTAATTCAAAGACACAACTCATTTGTCCCCGTGATATCTTCTTCACACACCACACACACACACACACACACACACACACACACACACACACACTTCTTCATCAGCAGTCTTGTATAGTAAAAGTGTCTAGTTTTTGTTCATTTTTTAATGCAATACACTTCTATCTACAATTTCATTACATGCATACAACAAACAGGAAATTATGGGTTTTTACATCCTTCATGATAATTTTATATACAGGGAGATTTAAAACAGTACTTCAACAGTTTGCCTAGTAATGTATTGTATCTTCTTCAATGATTGTATCTTCTTCTCAAATTTTAATAAGGAGGTATAAAATACAGGTTCAATAATTTAAAATCAAGTATCCATCTTTTAAAAAATAGTGTTGCAGCATTGTGTTTGCATTACTTTTAAAACTTTTTAAGTTTCTCTCTCATGGCACAATCTTCTAATACTTCATATATGAGAGGAAATTTTTTAAAAAATTGCAACTTCTGCCCCTGGAAGGGCTCTGTAGTGACTGAATGGCATATGAATTTTTATTGATTTTATATATTTACGTATACAACAGTGGAATGTATTCCAATTCTTATTACACATATAGAGCACAATTTTTCATACCTTTGTATATTAAGTATGTTCACACTAATTCATGCCTTAACACAAATACTTTCTGGGGTTTTTTTGCATTACAATTCTTATCCCACATATATACCACATTTTTTTCATATCTCAGGTTGCATATAAAGTATGTTGACCCCCAATTCAAGTCTTCATACATGTACTTTGAATAATGATGTCCATCACATTCCACCATCGTTTCTAATCCCCTGTCCCTCCCTTTACCTCCCACTCCTCTTTCCTATGTAGAATTCATCTAATCATCCCATGCTCCCCCTCCCTACCCCACAATGAGTCAGCCTCCTTGTATCAGAGAAAACATTTGGCATTTTTGTGTGTGTGTGTGGATTGGCTAATTTCACTTAGAATTATCTTCTCCAACGCCATTCATTTACCTGCAAATGCCATGATTTTATTCTCTCTTATTGCTGAATAAAATTCTATTGTGTATATGTGCCACATTTTTAAATCCTTTCATCCACTGAAGGGCATCTAGGTTGGCTCCACTGTTTAGCTATTGTGAATTGTGTTGCTATAAACATTGATGTGGCTGTGTCCCTGTTGTATGCTGTTTTTAATTCCTTTGGGTATAGTCCAAGGAGAAGGGATACCTGAGTCAAATGGTGGTTCCATTCCCAGATTTCCAAATAATCTCCATACTGCTTTCCATATTGGCTGCACCAATTTGCAGTCCAACCAGGTATGTACGAGTGTAGATTTTTCTCCACATCCTCGCAAACATTTTTGTTGTTTGTCTTCATAATAGCTGTCATTCTGACTGGAGTGAGATAATAACTTAGATTTGTTTTTCTTAGAGAGAGGGAGAAAGAGAGAGAGAGAGAGAGAGAGAGAGAGAGAGAGAGAGAGAGAATGAGTATATATATATATATATATATATATATATATATATATATATATATATATATATATATATATTAGTTTTCAGTGGACACAACATCTTTTTTTGTTTGTGGTGCTGAGGATCGAATCCAGGCAGCACGCATGCCAGGCGAGCGTGCTACCGCTTGAGCCACATCCCCAGCCCAAACTTAAAGAAGTTTTGATTTGCATTTCTCTAATTGCTATAGATGATGAGCATTTTTAAAACATATTTGTTAATTGATTGTATATCCTCTTCTGAGAAGTGGTTTTTCAATTCCTTGGCCCATGTGTGGATTGAGTTATTTGAGTTTTTTTTTGTTGTTGTTTTGTTTTTTATACTTAGGTTTTTGAGTTCTTTATATATCCTAGAGATTAGTGCTCCATCTGATGTGTGAGGGGTAATAATTTTGTCCCAGGATGTAAGCTCTCTGTTCACCTCACAGATTGTTTCTTTTGCTTCAAGAAAGTTTTTGGTTTGATTCTATCCTATATATTGATTCTTGCTTTTAATTTTTGTGCTATAGGAGTCTTGTTAAGGAAATTGGGCCTAATCCCACATGATGAAGGTTAGGGCCTACCTTTTTATTCTATTAGGCACAGAAATCAGGTTTCATTCCTAGGTTCTTGATCCATTTTGAGTTTAGTCTTGTGCAGGTAAAAGATAAGGGTTTAATTTCATATTTTTGCATATGGGTTTCCAGTTTTCCTAGTACCATTTTTGAAGATGCTCTCTTTTCTCCAGTGCATGTTATTGGAACCTTTTTTAATATAAGATAATTGTAATTTGGGGGGTTACTCTCTGTGTCCTCTATTCTCTATCATTGGTCTACAAGTCTGATTGGGTGTGAATAGCATGCTGTTTTTGATACTATTGCTCTGTAGTATAGTTTAAGGTCTGGTATAGTGATGCCACCTGCTTCACTTATCCTGCTAAGGATTACTTTAGCTATTCTGAGTCTCTTATTTTTCCATATGAATTTCATGATTGCTTTTTCTATTTCTATGAGGAATGCCATTGGAATTTTGATGAAAAATGCATTAAACATGTACAGTGCTTTGGGTAGTATAGTCATTTTGATAATATTAATTCTGCCTAACCAAGAACAAGGTAGATCTTTCCATCTTCTAAGGTCTTCTTTGATTTCTCTGTTTAGGCTTCTGTAGTTTTTATTATACAGATCTTTCACCTCTTTTGTTAAGTTGATTCCCAATTATCTTATTTTTTAAGTTATTGTGAATGGGGTAGTTTTCCTCATTTCTTTCTCAGAGGATTTGTCACTGATATACAGAAATGCCTTTGATTTATGGGTTTTGATTTTATATACTGCTATTTGAGGAATTCAATTACTAGTTCTAGAAATTTTCTGGTGGAGGTTTGGGGGTCTTCTAGGTATAGAATCATATTGTCAGCAAATAGTGCTAATTTAAGTTCTTCTTTTTCTATGTGTATTCCTTTAATTTCTTTCATCTGTCTAATTGCTCTGGCCAATGTTTCAAGAACTATGTTGAATAGAAATGGTGAGAGAGGGCATTCCTGTCTTGTTCCAGATTTTAGAGGGAATGCATTCAATTTTTGTCTGTTTAGAATGATGTTGGCCTGAAGTTTAGCATAGATAGCCTTTAAAACGTTGAGATATGTTCCTGTTATCCCTAGTTTTTCTAGTGTTTTGAACTTAACTGGATGTTGCATTTTGTCAAATGCTTTTTCTGTGTCTATTGAAGTGACCATATGATTTTTACCTTTAAGTCTATTGATGTGGTGAGTTATATCTTTTTGATTTCTGTATGTTGAACCAAACGTGCATCCCTGGGATGAATCCCACATGATCATGGTGCACAAATTTTTTGATATGTTTTTGCATTAGATTTGGCAGAATTTTATTGAGAAATCTGCATCTATGTTCATTAGACATATTGGTCTAAAGTTTTCTTTTTTGAAGTGTCTTTGCCTGGTTTGGGGATCAGGGTGATATTGGCGTCATAAAATGAGTTTGGAATGACTGCCTATTTTACTATATCCTGAAATACATTGAAGAGTGTTGGTATTAGTTCTTCTTTAAAGGACTTGTAGAACTCACCTGTGTAAACATCCGGTCCTGGGCTTTTCGTGGTTGGTAAGCCTCTGATGGCGTCTTTTATTTTCTCACTTGATATTGGTCTTTTTAAATTGTTTATATCTTCCTGACTCAATCTGGGCAGATCATATGACTTAAGAAATCTGTTAATGCCTTCAATGCCTTCGATTTTATTGGAGTTTAAGATTTCAAAATATTTTCTAATATTCCTCTGTATTTCTGTAGTGTCAGTTGTGATATTACCTTTTTCATCACTTTTGCTGGTAATTTGAGCTCTCTCTTCTCTTCATTAGCGTGGCTAAGGGTCTATCAATTTTATTTATTTTTTCAAAGAACCAACTTTTTGTTTTGTCAATTTTTCAATTGTTCCTTTAATTTTGATTTCATTGATTCCAGCTCTAATTTTAATTATTTCTTGTCTTCTTTTGCTTTTGCTACTGATTTGTTCTTCTTTTCCTAGGGCTTTGAGATGTAGGGTGAGGTCATATATATTTTGACTTTTTTTTTTAAGAAATAAAGTCCATGCAATAAACTTTCCTTTTAGTATTGCTTTCATAGTGTCCCAGAGATTTTGATATGTTGTGTCTATGTTCTCATTTACTTCTAAGAATTTTTTAATCTCCTCCTTGATTTCTTCTGGAAGTAGCATATTGTTTAGGCTCCAAGTGATGGAGAAAATTTTGTTTTTTATTTTGCTGTTGATTTCCAATTTCACACCTTTATGATCCAATAAAATGCATGCTAGTATCTCTAACATTTTGTATTTGCTAAGAGTTGCTTTGTGGCACATTGTATGGTCTATTTTAGAGAAGGATCCATGTGCTGCTAGAGGAAAGTGTATGCACTTGGGGTAGGTTGAAATATTCTGTATATGTCAGATAAGTCTAAGTTATTGATTGCGTGATTGAGTTCTATAGTTTCTTTATTCAACTTATGTTTGGAAGATCTATCCAGTGATGAGAGAGGTCTGTTAAAGTCAACCAAGATTATTGTGTTGTGGTCAATTTGACTCTTGGACTTGAAAAGAGTTTGTTTGATGATTATAGCTGCACCAAGTTTTGGGGCATATATATTTATGATTGCTATGGAATATTGGTGTAGGATTCCTTGAGCAGTATGTAATGTCAATCTTTATCCATTTTGATTAACTTTGACTTGAAGTCTACTTTATTTGATATGAGTATTGAAACCCCTGCTTCCTTACACAGTCCATGTGAGTGGTATGGTTTTTCCAAACCTATTACTTTCAGTTTGTATATGTCTTTTCATATCAGATGAGTTACCTTTAGGCAGCATATTGTTGGGTCTTTTATTTTATCAAATCTGCAACCCATAACTTTTTTGTTGTTGTTGTTGTTTTTGAGTATGAGCCATTAACATTTAGGGTTACTATTGAGACATGGTTTGTATTTCCAGCCATATTTGCTTATTTTTGTTATTTAACTTGACTTGATTTTCCTTTTTGATTAGTTTTTTCCTTTACTGCATACCTCCCTCTGTTGATTTTCATTGCTGTTTTTCTTTTCCTGTTCATGAAATATTTTGCCAAGGATGTTTTGTAGCACCAGTTGTCTAGTTATAAATACTTTCAACTTTTGTTTAACATGGAAGGTTTCTATTTCATTTTCAAATCTAAAGCTTAATTTTGCTGGATACAAGATTCTTGATTGGCACCAATTATCTTACAGAGCTTGATATATGTTATTCCAGGATATTCTAGCTTTCAGGGTCTGGGTTAAAAAATCTGCAAATCTCCCAATTGGTTTTCCCCTATATGTAATCTTATTCCTTTTTCTCGTGGCTTTTAAAATTCTCTCCTTATTCTGTATGTTGGGATTTTCATTATACTGTGCCTGTATATGGATCTGTTGTGATTTTGTAGATTTGGCATCCTGTAGGCTTCTTGAATTTGGATTTCCAATTTATTCCTCGTGTTTGGAAACATTTCTGGTATTATTTCATTGAATAGATGGTATATTCTTGTGATTTTGTCCTCTATGCCTTCTTCTATCCCAATTACTCTTCAATTTTAGCTCTTAAATAACTCTGAAATTTTAAAAAATCATTTTTTGGACTTTTGTTCTTTGCATTATTTTAAAAACATCTTCTTAAGTTTTTCTCTCATGGCATAATCTCCGTATACTTCAGATATGAGAGGAAATGTATTTTTAAAAATGCACCTTCTGCCCTTGGAGGGCACTATAGTGACTGAACAGTACATGAAATTTGAATACTTTTCAAATCACTTCACCAATGACTTGCCTGACCCAGTTCATGAATGTTGCGTCAGCACACAGTTAATTCAGAGAGAATGTGCCTTTGCTATGAGAAGAAAAGTTTCCTAGAAATCTTTCACTGTTATTCCCTCTGTCACTGTGTAGTCAAGGGCCATATGTCTCCCATGGAGGCCTTCTTACCAGTCTCTTGGGGTAGAAATTGAAAGATCATCAGTGCTTTGAATTATTTGGTCCCTAATACCTTACTATTATTCAGTACAGGTTCTAGAACCACTTTCATTGACACAGGGGTGGAGTTGGTGGACAAAAAGCTGAGCTGGAAGACAATGTTTTCTTTTATTTTGTTTGTCTAGATGGTAAGACAAATGAACAAACAAGTCCCTCATCTTGCTGCACTGAGCACAGGAAAGCAAAGGCAATGATCACTTAAGTGATCAGCAGGCAGGCTGGTCATGTCATTTTTGGGCAAAGAGTTCAGAGATAGAAGTTCATAGGTTAGTTGACAGTGTCAGCTCCACCTTCAGTCACAATTCTTTGGAAAGGATGGATACACATATTGTGCCCTCAAACTTTAGTAGACACTGCACCTCATACACCATTGGGTTCAAAGGGTACTCAAGGACTGAAGTGGTTGATGCCAATGTGTAAGGTATTTGTAGGGTGTGTAGATCAATGCAGCCTCTGGCCCTGGAGGGACAATCACAGCAGTAGTGTGAGGAGTTCCTTTTGGCATGACAGAGGTCTGTATTTGTCTGATCAAAGGCATTATGGTAGGGTCACCTAGAGAGGAGTACTCAGGGTCACTGGTATGTGCAGCCCCTCTTTACTGAGGGTAATTCTGGCTATTAGGGATTTGGTGCCAAATGAGGTACTTTGCTCAAGACAGAGCTAACACTCAGTGTACTCCAGCATTTCCTGCTGACTGAAGGTAGATATTTTCTAGATTCTCCAATGTATCTTAATCCGTCTACTGATTTGTGACTTTAAAAAGAGAAATTATAACATGAGTAGGTTTTTATTAAGTGTGTATATAGGTAGAAGAATGATACATAATTTTAACATTTTGCTTTATTTTTAATATCATTTCCCCCCTTAACATCTGCATTTTTTGTGTGTGTTGCTAAGGTTGTAACCCAGTACGGTGCACACTATGCACACATGCTTTACCATTGAATTGTACCACCAGTCCAAAATTTTAACTTTAGATTGATCAGTTTTAGGCCTTCATGTCCAATGTTATTTTTCCCATGGTTGAATTTAGGTAGTCCTTTCTGTTGCTCTTAACAATACTAAAAGTGGACACAAATATGGATTCTTTGAAGATTGCTTTGGTAAAGTAATTGGTTATTCAAATCCACAGTCTTATCAAGTTAACAAATAAATAAATAAACCCTCAATTGAAGACCCATTACAGTTTTAAAAAATCTTTATTTGGGACACATAAACCTTACTTAGGAGATATTCATTCTTTTCAATATCATCTAATTTTATTTTGCTTTCTTCTCATGTGAAAATCTCAGAATAATAAATTAAAATCTTTTAAAAAATTCCCTCCAGTTCTTGAAGAAAAACATTATAAACCATGCATACATCTGAAATAAAACATGAGAAAATAATGATTGATAATGCTGAAAATGGAGTTTTGAGATGAACCAAAGTTTCTCAGTATGCTGATTGCATCTGTGTGCTTGTCTCATAAATTTTGAAGACAATCATCTGTTTAAGGAAGAAGAAATAGAACTCCCATCATTTGGTATGAGGAATGATACCAGAAAAAAAAACTCATTTTAGTGTGCCAACTTAGAAGTTTCCTGATGGTTTTGGGCAGAACATGGAGCAAAATGCATTTAGAATAGGCTTTGGAAAAGGCATCCTGACTACCATATGGTTTCACTTTCATCCTTTCAGTGACCCATCCTTTTTTCTTCAAAAAGGAATTTGTTGAAGGTGTTCCCACAAGTGGGTTTCAAGGTCTTTTACATTTGAAATAGGCCTTGATGGTGCCAATTAATATATCCTCCAGTTAGACTCCAGGTGTTGTTGAGTGAGGCCCATTATCCTGATTACATGGTCATTATAATATCTATTCTATTTTATACTTATTCACTGTGAACAGAGAATCCTAGATTTGGATATGTGAACAGAGAGCTAGAAAACTAGGGGTTTATTCTGAGTCCTATGGAGAGCTCAGCTGAAGTTCTGCATTTCAGAAATTTGTTCTGGATTTGAGATACTGCTTCCACTACATTTAAAAATCTCAGTACTCATAAAGAGAATGAGTTAAAAGCCAGCATCATCAAATTAATGAGACCCTAAGAAACTCAATAGGACCCTGTCTCTAAATAAAAATATAAAAAATGGGTGGGGATGGGAATCAGTGGATGAATGCCTCCGGGTTGAATTTCTGGTACCAAAAAGAAATCAACACACACACACACACACACACACACACACACACACACAAAAAAAAAAAAAACACACTCACTTACACACACAAAAATAAATTAAATAAATAAACAAACCAACCCTCGTGAGTAACAAGCCCTAAATCAGCAGCCTCTCTCATTCAGGAGTACAACAAATGGATTTGGGGTTCTCTCCTGATAATTATTCCAGTCTTCTCCACACAATCTGGGACATGCTGGACTCATGGCACATGGATGCTCACATAGGGCTTCAGAAAGTAGCTGAAAACACCATACAATGATGGAACAAAATGCCAAGGTTTTCAACTGCCAATCTAAGCCTCACTAGACTTGTCAGAGGGAGGTGAAGGCTAAGCTTCCACAGAGTGACCCTGTGGTCACAAGACTCTGGAGAGGACTATGAGGAGTCACTAGCCACAACTCCCAGTTTCCACCATTGCCGCTCCTGTCAGCTTTAAGCCACCTTCCTACCCAGTCTCAAGGTAGCAAGGCACACATATCATTTCCTGGCTTTCAGGGTCCTCATCGTTCTCCCTGTGGTTTGTTTTCAGATTCTGCATAGAACAGACACCTGGGCTCCAGATCCAGGACAGAAGAAGCCTACAAAAAGATTGAAAAATTGGCGAGCTCCAGACACCAAGGCAACAGAAGATTGTGGAAGCCCTTCCCCTCATCACCGGCTGCGTGAGGATTGGACAGTTCTCACCTGCCGCAGTCTCTGGCTGGGCACAAATCACGAGTCTCCACACAGCTTGTAGATTCAAACAGCAATTCTTTATTCCCGAACTCACACCGGCCGTCTACAAACACGCTCTGGGGGAATCCACGTTCTCTCCCCAAATCCACTCCGCATGGGCTTCTGTCTCCCAAAATATACTGTCTGACCCTAAGCACTCAAGAGGAACTCAGCACCAGGATATGCCCTATTCTAAAGGGGGAACACCCTAATCTCCTATTATGCTAAACCGCCCTATTCTAAAGGGGGAACACCCTAAACACGGATCCTGCCCTGGTCCTTGAGCAAGGTCACCTTTCAGAAGTCCTTCCACTAGACAGCATGGGAGTAAGCTGGCAAGGAATTTGTCATACCTACTTGGCTGATGGCTCCCAGCATCTCCCCCCTTCTGATTAATTAAACAACAAGTAATGTGGCTTAAAGACCGTGCCTGGTAGGTTGTCCAGTTCAACATATGGCTCTTACCCGTCATTGGAAAACTGACCTTTAGGCGTCAGCCTTCTGTCTTAGGTTAATACCACTGCAACTGGATCATACCCGTCACTGACTACCGGTCCAGCATACAGCCATACTTGTGGATAGGTCTATGCACCAGTGGGTTGGTGAGGTTCTTTGCCTCACCTCTGTTGGCCCCCAAATTTGGCCTTGGTGCCAGTGGGGGAGTGAGGTTAATGTGGCTTAAGGACCGTGCCTGGTAGGTTGTCCAATTCAACATATGGTTCAACATATGGTTCTTACCCGTCATCGGAAAACTGACCTTTAGGCAACTGACCTTTAGGCGTCAGCCTCCTGTCTTAGGTTGATACCACTGCAATTGGATCATACCCGTCACTGACTACCGGTCCAGCATATAGCCATTGGCCCCCAAATTTAGCCCATCACTAGCAGAAGGGAGGAGGATACAGAAATGCCATGACACCAAGCCAATTGACAGTTCCTTTGGAAAAAATTGCATCATTGGTGACACCTTCAGCAAAGATATGCCAGCATTACCACAATTAGCTGCACTAAACGTAGTTACATAGTCCAGGCAAGTTCTGCAAGCAGTTCAAAGTGGAGGAATCTATCAATCTGTCCGTCTCCTCCCAAAGTCCGTTTCCTCCCAAAGTAAGTTGACTCCTTGATTGAGCATACTTGTTGAGTTATATTCATTGGGATGAAGATAGGAATTCTGGCAATGATGCTAAAAAGACATTATCCTGAAAAGAATTATTAAATATAATGAAAAGGAAAGGTGAAAGTAAACAAACAGATCTGTTAAGCTCCTTAAAAAACAATCCTTAACAGCTGTTTACCTGATTTAAATTAGTAAACAAGCAGATCTGTTAACCACCTTTAAAAACAATCCTTAACAGCTGTTTACCTAATTTAAATTAAGCCATTTAAATCACGTGAATAAAAAAAAATTCGGATCCATTTTCTCATGAGTGCTCCTCATATATGAAATACACACACACAGACATACAACACAAAACACAAATGTGCAAACAAACGTACAACACATAAGATAATAATAAAGGCCTTGTAGCTTTACCTAGGTGAAATCTCCATTGCAATGTTTAAAAACTCTATAGTCTAAAAGTAAATCTGATCAGAAAAACATTAACCTAGGTTTGTATGAGCTCAAAAAATAAAAATAGAACCTTATGATGTGGAAAATGCAATAATAAAATAGATATTGAAAAAAGCATCCTGGTTAATCACAGTCGCAGATGTAAGAATGGCCAAGCTGGAGTTCTGGATGTCAGCTGTTATGGATTTGAGTCAAATCATCTTCTTTTTGATCTGTTGAAATCGTTTTAGTTAGTCTTTCTGGAATCCAAATCGGCTGCTGTTCTCCCTGTGGAAACACACAGACAGAGCCCCGACTCCAGACGATTACTGGGTCAGGACCTTTCCATTGTCCTGTTAGAATATCTTTCCAAAAAACTTTAGGCTTATGCACATTTTTTGGATACATATGCCTTTCCGCAGCACTAAGTCCTGATGAATCCAAATTTAAAAAGTTTAGAGTAAAAAGCGTTATTTTAAGTTTATCTTTGGGGGATATATACCCCTTTCCAATTCCCTCTTTTTGCTTTAATAAGTACGTTTTAATAGTTTGATGAGCTCTTTCAACTATGCCTTGTCCCTGTGGATTGTATGGAATTCCTGTTATATGAGTAATACCAAAATAATGAGCAAAATTGTTTAAAAGAGGTAGAGGTATAGCCAGGACCGTTATCGGTTTTTAACTGTTTAGGAACACCCAGAGTGGCAAAATTTTGTAAGCAATGAGCTATAACATCTTTAGTTTTTTCTCTGGCATGAAGGGAGCCCATCAAAAATCCGGAAGAAGTATCAATTGTAACATGTAAATATTTTAATTTTCCAAATTCTGGCAAGTGTGTGACGTCCATCTGCCAAATAGGGTTAGGTATCAGTCCTCTAGGATTGACTCCAAGATTAACTTGTGGTAAAAAGGTCACACAATTTTGACATTGTTTTATTATATGTCTGGCTTGTTCCTTAGTTATTTTAAAACGCTTTTGTAAAGTATTAGCATTAACATGGAATTTTTTATGAAAATTCGTAGCTTCTTCTAGTGTAGAAAAAATATGTATGTCATGTGTAGTTTTATCTGCTAAATCATTGCCCAAACTAAGGGCTCCAGGCAATCCTGTATGTGCTCTAATATGTCCTATAAAGAATGGATCTTTTCTGTCCCAGATTAGACTTTGTATAGTGGAAAACAAAGAGAAAACAGTAGAAGAAGGGGAAATCCTACCAGCATCTTCAAGAGATACTATAGCATTAACTACATACTGACTATCAGAAAATAAATTAAATACAGAATCTTTAAACATTAAAAAGGCTTGTAATACTGCATTAAGCTCTACCTTTTGAGCTGATTGTTTGGGTACTAAAAATGTAAAAGTTTGATCAGGGGTAACTACTGCTGCTATACCATTATTTGACCCATCAGTGAATATATTTGGAGCATTCATGATAGGGGTTTTTCTTGTCATTTTTGGAAAAAGTACAGGATGCTTAGACCAAAAAGACAACAAAGGATTAGATGGTAAGTGATTATCAAATGAAACATTAGATTTACACATGATTATTGCTCAAGTATTTAACTCATTAGCTAACTCATCAATTTGATCCATAGTGTATGGAGTAATAATTTTATTGGGAGAAATTCCAAACACTCCCTTTGCTGCTTTTATTCCTTTGAGTATTAATTGTCCTACAGCCTCAGGATACCTAGTAAGAATAGTGTTAGGGGAATAAGATAAATGTATCCACAATAATGGACCTTCTTGCCAAAATACTCCTGTAGGAATATTTTTTGTTGGTAGTACAATAAATAATAAAGGCAAACTTATATCAATTCTATCCAAATGTATATTTTCCATATATGTTTCAATAATTTTCAATGCCTTTCTTGCTTCAGGCGTTAACATGAGGGGTGAGTTTGGATCTGATGGACCTTTTAGAATATCAAATAAAGGTCCCAACTCTCCTGTTGGTATGCCTAGATAAGGCCTTATCCAATTTATGTCTCCCAATAACTTTTGAAAGTCGTTAAGTGACTTGAGTTGATCTACTCGTATTTGAATTTTTGGTGGACGGACCATGGTTGAGGATAATAGAACTCCTAAATAATTAATTGGAAAATTTAATTGTTCTTTATCTATTGCTATCTCTAGATTATAATTTTTTAATAAGTTTGTAAGTGTGGCATAACATTCCAGCAATATGTTTTTATCTTTATGTGCCAATAATACATCATCCATATAGTGAAATATTTGTAGTTCAGGATTTTGATTTCTAAGTGGCTGGATTGCTTTTTTAACATATATTTGACACATAGTTGGACTGTTAGCCATCCCTTGAGGGAGTACTTTCCATTCATATCTCTGATCAGGACCTTCATGATTTAATGCAGGGATAGTAAATGCAAAACGTGGACTATCCTCGGGATGAATTGGAATTGAAAAAAAAAACAATCTTTAAAATCTATGGCTAAAACATGCCAGGTTTTTGCAAAGCAGACAATTGAGGAATCCCTGATTGAGCAGGTCCCATAATAACCATTTCATTATTAATGGCTCTTAAATCTTGCAATAATCTCCATTTACCAGATTTCTTTTTAATGAGAAAAATGGGAGTATTATGGGGAGATATGGAAGGTTGTATATGTCCTTCCGCTAATTGTTGTTTGACCAGATCATGGGCTACTTGTATCTTTTCTTTAGTCAGGGGCCACTGAGGAACCCACTCTGGTCTTTCTGATTTCCACGTAATTTTTATTGTCTCAGTGGCCCTTTCTGAAAATAAAACCCATGTCTGTCTGTTCCTTGATCTATTTGAATTGGTGCTGCTATACCTTGTCCTTGTTTTCCTAATCTTTTTTCTTTCCTAAAACCTTGTCTAGCCCTAGTAGTGGGCGCATTAGGATTGATGTTATTTGTTAACATCAAACCTAATTGATCTAGGACATCTCATCCCCATAAATTTATAGGAAGATGATCCAATACATAGGGCTGTATAGTTCCCTCACAACCTTCAGGATCCTTCCAATCTAATACTACTGCACTTCTATGGGGATTAGTAGCCACTCCTAGGCCTCCAAGCGTTTGAGTGGCTTGTTGTAATGGCCAATGTTTTGGCCATTCCTTACTAGATATGATGCTAAGGTCTGCACCTGTGTCCAGTAGCCCATTAAAGTCGTGTCCTTGAATATTTAGTTTTAACATTGGGCGAGAATCTAAATTTAAAGACAACATAGCCCAATCTACACCTGTGGAGCCTAATCCCCTGGAACCTCTTTTTACACTATGACTAGGAAATTTATTATGTAGGCTGGGTATTATTAACAACTGTGCTATTCTATCTCCAGGTGAAATTACTGATATACCTCTTGGAGAACTAGCTATAATTTTTATTTCACCTACATAATCGGGATCAATTACCCCGGGACTTATCATAAGTCCTTTTAATGTAGATGAACTACGTCCCAATAATAAGCCTACTGTCCCTTGGGGAAGAGGTCCTTTTATTCCTGTGGGAATGATTTGAACTCCCATCTCTGGAGTTAGTACTGCTCTGGCAGAGGCGCAGATGTCCAACCCTGCACTCCCTCGGGTTTGTCTGATGAGGGATTTAATGGACAATGTGTCCTGGGCGCTACTCTGATGGTGTTGCTGGGTTCCTCCACTGCCCCGTATATTTGTGGTTGTGGGCCCTGGAGCATTGGGCCCGGCTGTCCGTTTTTTGGCAATGGAGCCCGATGCCTTTCTCCACGATATCGTGGGTAAATACCTGGTCCTTGTCCGTTTTTTGATAAGGGAGTACCCTCTATGGTAGTTTGAGAACGGCATTCATTAGCCCAATGTCTCCCTCTACGGCATCTTGGGCAAATACCCGGTATTCTATTTCTTGATACCTAGTTTTGTTAAATCCTCCTCCTATGGGGCAACTCCTTTTAAAATATCCTGTTTGTTCACAATCATAGCATGTTTTTGGCCTGGCATCTAAAGCCTGTTGTACTGCAGCTGCCAAGACTTGCCCTTGTTCATTAATAGCTCTACATAATTTAATATATGTGTTTAAATCTTCATGTCTCCATCGTCTAATAACCTCTGTGCAGCAACGATTTGCTTGGTCATAAGCCAGTTGTTTTATTAATGGCATTGCTTGTTCCGTATCCCCAAATATTTTGGCAGCCGTTTGAATTAGCCTATCTACAAAGTCAGCGTAAGGTTCATTAGCTCTCTGTATTACCTTAGATAGCTGACCTTGTAAATCTCCATGTCCTTGTAAAGTCTTCCATGCCCTAACTGCGTCTGCAGCAATTTGTGCATATATAGTAGGATCATATTCAATTTGTTGCTGCTGACCCTCATAAGGTCCTTTCCCTAGTAACATTTCTAGATTTCTTTGAGGGTAACCGGCTGCTGCATTTCGCCTAGCTGTCTCTGCGCAAAATTCCTCATTGGCAACCTTCCATAACAAATATTGTCCTCCATTTAGCACAGATTTACACATGCTAGCCCAATCTGCTGGCGTCATGTCCAAGTTAGAAATGGACTCGACCATGATCACTGTGAAGGGAGCTTGGGGACCATAGGTTGTTACAGCCTCCTTTAACTGCTTCACTGTTTTAAAATCTAAAGCACGGTGAATTTGCTGCCCTCCTGCCTGCTCAAGTACAGGACATGCTAATCTTCCTGTCTCAGGATCCCAATTATCAACTACGGGGTTTGAGGGCCACTCAGCTGTCTCTATCGGTGGGGCTGTTGGTTGAATTAAACTCTCTTGTGATAAAACGGAGTTACTAACAGCCTCCTGTTGTGGCCTTTTTCCTAACAACCCCTTTTCCTTTAAATTTTCTTCCTCTGTCTGACTAGCTCGAGAGACCTTCTCTTTTGCTTGATCTAAAATGTCTTTCTCCATGTTCTGAACCTCTAACAATTTACTTAACATTTTTTCAGTTTGTTTTAATCTACTATAAAGATAGCACAACCCAATAAGATAACACAAAACAAAACTGAAATTGAATGAAGCAAAAACGGAATAAAAAATCGTTGTATCAATTTTCTCTTCCTCAGGGCCAACAAACGTCAAGCCTTTAGTCAACCATTTTTTCCAGTTTGCCTGAGAAATTTCTAGGGATAGGCAGCTTGAAAGAAAAACAAAATAAATCAAAAGAAGAACACATTGTTTTTTGAAATGGTCACCCATTCTCTCGCCTTCCCTCAGGGGCGAGCAATTCCACTTACCTCCAAATTTCAGACGTTCCGCGTATGACCCACCAGATGCCGCAGTCTCTGGCTGGGCACAAATCACGAGTCTCCACACAGCTTGTAGATTCAAACAGCAATTCTTTATTCCCGAACTCACACCGGCCGTCTACAAACACGCTCTGGGGGAATCCACGTTCTCTCCCCAAATCCACTCCGCATGGGCTTCTGTCTCCCCAAATATACTGTCTGACCCTAAGCACTCAAGAGGAACTCACCAGCAGGATACGCCCTATTCTAAAGGGGGAACACCTTAATCTCCTATTATGCTAAACTGCCCTATTCTAAAGGGGGAACACCCTAATCTTCTATTATGCTAAACCGCCCTATTCTAAAGGGGGAACACCCTAAACACGGATCCTGCCCTGGTCCTTGAGCAAGGTCACCTTTCAGAAGTCCTAGCACTAGACAGCATGGGAGTAAGCTGGCAAGGAATTTGTCATACCTACTTGGCTGATGGCTCTCAGCACTCACCTAAGAGACTGATTGGTCAAGGCTTCAGGCACTGCCTCCAACCTGAGCCAAGTGGGCACAAAATCAAAGTCTGAATGACAGGCTGCTCCATTGTCATTGTTAACCAACTACAGATCAGGGCTGAGAATATAGCTTAGTCAGTAGAGTGCTTGTTTTGCTGATATAAGGCCATGGATTCAATCCCTTGTACTACACGCATACTCTCCCTCCCAAAAAAAAATTGAGTAAAAGACTTTGGAAACTAGGGTTATGGATCAGTGGTAGAGAACTTCCCTAGCATGTGTGAGGTACTGGGTTGAACACCCAGCACCGCATTAAAAAGCCAACCTAGAGGGGATGTGGCTCAAGCGGTAGTGCACTCGCCTGGCATGTGGGCAGCCCAGGTTGGATCCTCAGCACCACATACAAACAAAAATGTTGTGTCCGCCCAAAACTAAAAATATTTTTAAAAAGCCAACAAACTACTAATGGTACTGTGTCCATCTGCAACAAAAAATATTCAAGAAAATAAAAAGACAGTGTATTGGACTTGTGCACCCTCACTACATAAATCATAAACACATTTTAGAAATAATATGTACATGTATGTCTTCAGACAGTGTTTAAAATTCTCCTGTGATTTTTTTTCAATTAACTTATATTACAGGTATGCTTCACAACCCTGAAATCCTCCCCAACTCAATTCTTCTTCTTCTTCTTCTTCTTATTATTATTATTATTATTATTATTATTATTATTATTATTATTGTTGTTATTATTATTATTATTATTATTATTATTATTATTAGAGGCCTGTTAATTGCATTAAATGACTCTGTATGGGGTTATTTTAAGGCAAAATTTTCTTCCAATAATAGGACCTAGTCTAGAGAGAAATGTATTGACACTTATAACTGTTTATAAGGTTAAAGCAATTTGTGAATAAATATGTATATCTTTTTATGAAAATTATATCACAATTATTTTAATATTTCTGAAATCTTTCTATTCTTTGTCTAATAAAAACACAGTTTGAGCTTTAAACTCATTAGCAATGTCCTTATATTCCTTTCTCCAAAAAAGTGACTCACAATTATAATTCAAATTATTGAGACTCATAAATTTTTGATCCTTTATTTTAATTAGTGAAGTCTAAAGATTTTCTTTTTATTTTCACCTTTAAATGAAGCCCACTTTTTATAGCTTTCTTGTTGTATAACTGACCTTTAATATTCTTCAAATTTTACCCCCATTCTGATCACTTTGGACTATTGATGTTTTGATGGAGGGGATCTCAAAGTGGTCATGCACAAGGTAGGAAAAGTATATAGTAAGATATAAGACTGGTGATTCGTGAGTATGTAGATTTTGCAATACAAAATAAGTATTGGTGGATGATATGGGGTAGGGAGAAAAAGAGCAATGAAAAAAAAGAAGAAAATCTTGAACAGTAGAGGGGTTCACAGGTTCCAAGTCTACAATGACAGTGTGAATATAGAGGGTAGTGTTCTTGGAAGCAGCAATAAAATTTGAGAGAAAGAAAAAGGTAATTTTTTGCACAGTTCCCAAGTGAGAGAGCCAGGTGAATGGTTCTTTGTTCAACTCTTCCCACCTAGGAGTGGAATTTATAGTTCATAGGGTATGTCTCAGTAAGTAGTAAAACACCATTTCTATGTACCTGTACACTTTTTTCATGGCTACAAGCTGACTTTGACAATTTCAATCACATTACATGTGATTAATTCATTCATTACATTATTTATTTGTTTTTTATTAATTCACTTATTCTTTAGTTGTCATTGTTTTTACATTACTCGTGATTACATAATTGCGTAAATATTCTGAATGTTGAAGTTTTGTTAAATATTGTTTTATGTTTTTATTCATACATTTAATTTTCATTGAAATGTTTTTTCTTTGCCAAGCCTGATTTATATTACACGTCAATCTTCATTTATGAAGAGTAGATAAAATCACATTATTCCAATTAACTCAAGGATTTATCATCTTGGCAGAACCCTAATCACCCACTAAAATTGACGCAGTCTTTGTCAACTAAGAACTGTGTAAAAAGTCCTCTATTTTCTTATATACAGTTTAATAAAGAATTCCTCTCTCACTTTTATATTTTGGAGAGTAGACTAACTTCCTAAGCAGTAGTTAATAACCTAGGTGAGATTTCCAACTAGCTCTTTATTACTTTTAAATTATTTACATCCTTGACACTAAGAGTGTCACTGATTACGTTTTTTTTTAATTTTTGCAAGATCTCTCTCTCTCTCTCTCTCTCTCTCTCTCTCTCTCTCTCTCTCTGTCTGTCTCTCTCATATGACAAATTGAAATCAGATATGCTTTTTCACAGAGAAACACTCTCAGCCTTTAATAAATTATTCTATAAAGAAAAAGGGTTTTGCTGTTTTTCTTAGAGCCTCACTAAGTTGCTGAGGCTGGCTGACTTTAATCTAATGTTATAGAAGTTTGATATATATATATATAGTGAATATAGAGGGTAGTGTTCATTTGACTCTTTCTCTTGGGGTTCGTGCCAGAGTTACCTTCTTCTTTTATTTCTACCTTATTTCTGCCTCCAAAGAAACTACCCTTTACCCTCAAACTACCATTGATCCACCATTAGACTTTTTGAATCTGAACTCTTGAGCTGGTCATTCTTTCCCTCTTTCCTTCAGAGCACTTTTTTTCTCTACCCGTACCTGTTCCACCAATACTTTTTTATGAATATTCCCTACTATATACTAAATATCCACCAATTTCACATCCTGTCCCATCCCTGTTCTGATTTTCCATGGATCACTTTCAGATCCCCTCCACCCAGATATCAATAGTCCAGAGTAAGGTCAGGCCAGAGTGTTATATATGCAAGTTTTTCAAGTCATTTACATAGCAATAAGCCTATTATTTGGGATGTATTATGTCTTAGGTTAAAAATGAAAATCTACAGACTTCACTGTTAAACTGAATTGTTTAAAATTCATTAATCTCAATAATTGGAAAAAGAAATTCTATAAAAAGGAGAATAAAGAAAAGAACATAATACATAAAAGTGACAAATTTGAAGACACACCAAGTGTATATATCAAAGAGTGTCATATATTGGTGCTTTCAAAAGACAAATTAATTTGAAATAAATGTAGCTAATGTGAGATGTAGTAATCATTTATTAATTATATATAATGGTAGTATATATGTATATGTACAATATGCATCTCATATAATTATGAGTATACATTGCAAAAAATGAACTCTACAGTATTTTTTTTTAATTTTGCTGAAAACACTATAAATAGCTAAATCTAGGTTTATGTATTACCAAATGTTCAGGATACATTTTGTACTTTCTAAAGTTTACAACTGACCAACAGACCCTTTAGTTCAATTTTTAAAAGGAGTAGTATTTATTTTCAGGTAGAACATATGCCATCATTTATCTTTAAATTTTAAATACTTTTAAAATTATATATGACAACAGAATGCATTACACTTTTTATTACACATATAGAGCAAATTGTTTTATTTCTCTGGTTTTATACAAAATATATTTACATGAATTCACTTCCTTGTACATGTACTTTATATAACAAAATACATCATATTCCACCATCATTTCTAACCCTATGATCCCTCCGCTCACCTCCCAACCCCCCCCCAAAAAGGTCATTTTGATACATACTGATGTATGCTATAAAGTTTTAGAAAAGAGTACATAACTTATAATAATATGAAGAGATAAAGTTTTGTAACTAATACATAGAATAATAATAAAAATAATAATAATAATGGACTTGCCATTTAGACATTAATAAATTATACATTTGGCACTACTGACATCTTTTCCAAAAAAAAAATTGACATCTTTTCCAAAAAAGGGGGGGTTTATTTGTGGGGAAAATGGTATTCTATGCTTTCTTAATATCAAGAATATATTATTTTCAGAAGTAATATATATTTCAATATAATAGTAAAATAGAACCAGGTCTCATGGCACATACCTCTAATCCCATTGGATTGTGAGGCTAAGGCAAAATAATCCTGAGTTTAAGGCCAGCCTCAGAAACTTAGCAAGGCCCCAAGCAACTATGTGTGACTCAGTCTCTGTGTGCCCCTAATTTAAATTTCCAGTAAGAAACAACAACAACAAAAAGAATACACAGTATTGATGAGGACACAAAACAAATTCTCATGAACTAAAGATGGAGTAAAAATTGCTGTTATTTCATCATGAAATATATATATATATATATATATATATATATATATATATATTTCATCATGAAATATATATATATATATACACACACACACACACACACACATACATGAAATACTCCTCACCAAGTTGCTTAGACCTGTGGAAATTATAGTATGTGTGTACCATTACAGTTTACAAGTATGTGATAGCATAAAACTAGACCTCTATTTGTTAATGCAGTGGAAATCTGGGGCCTAGGAGGAAAGAGGAGGTGATTCAGAAAAATAAAAAAAAATAATACAGTTTGAGAAAAAATGTTTTCTGGAGCCCAGAAATATTTTTGGTTTAATTAGAGTACAAAATACCACATAAGTATTATATTGAAGTTACATCTGTTAAATACATCACGTGTATAATGGATTTCAAGGAAAATACGTGGAACTTATCACAAACGAAATAAAAATTTACAAAAGCCCATAAAATAGCATGTGCATAAATAAAACTAATCATTACAAAGACAACTATTTTAACTCAATTTAATATATAATATTTTACTATCAAAATTTTAGCATGTTTTTCTCTAAATACAAGAAGACAGCTGGACCTGTTGGTGCACAGTTGTAATCCCAGTACCTTGGTAGGCTAAGACAGGTGTATTGTGAGCTCAAAGCCAGCATCAGCAAAAGTGAGGCCCTAAGCAACTCAGTGAGACACCGTCTCTAAATGTCATACAAAATAGGCTTGGGGATGTGGAAAAATTCCCCTGAGTTTAATTCCAAGTACCAAATTAAAGAAAAGAATGGACCAAAAAAAAAAATAAATTTATCGTAGAAAAAAAATAAATATGTAAAATACCCCAAAACCTTTTTAAAAAACCAAATAATATAGTTATTGTACTGAGACATTCTTAATGTATATTATGAAACTATATTGCAATAATACAGACCAATAAATCATAATATTAATCAAATCTGAAACCATATGTAGATCAATAGTATTGTTAAGAGCAATAGAAAGGTGTATGTAAAACTAACCATATGAAAACTAACATTAAACATTAATGAATGAATCTATCCAACCTAAAGTTAGAAATGGGACATAGTGGCAAAGTTCACTGTTAGAGTGTGTGTGCAGAATGTGCAAGATAGTCAGTTCCAATCTTAGCAACACTATAAAAAGCAAATATTAAGAGGGAATGATGTTGAAAATAAAGCAGAATATTAAATGAGACACTCTCCCTCCATCTATAGATACATTTAAGGAAAAAAACTACTGTGAGTGTCTCTTTGGCAAAATCATGAGTGAGTAGAGAGATTTAGATACACTAGATATTAGTCCAGTCTTAAGAAATGTACCACATTTGTGACAAAATCCTCAAATACCATCATCAGCTCTAGTGAACAGAAATGTGAGAGAGGGGCTGAGGATGTAGCTCAGTTTTCAAAGGGCTTGCCTTGAATGCACAAGGCCCTGGGTTTAATCTCTAGCAACCCCCTACCAAAAAAAAAAAAAAAAGAAAAGAAAAAGAAAGAAGGAAATATGAAAGAAATGATACAAAAAATGGTGATATCTAGGAGCCATAAACGCCTTCACAAGTGTTTCATCAGCTGTGACCAAGACACAAAAATACCCAAATATCAAAGCTGTCAATTTATCTCAAAACAACATCTGCCAGCATATTTTCCCAATTACTGTTGCTGACAGATGAAGTTCACTCTAGCTTTAATTGTAGGTGAAGTAAGGAAGAATCCCACTTCAGGAAGTGAGATTTTAGCACTTCCTGAATCCTGCCCCAACCCTGATACACTAGTAATGAGGCCAGAACTACCAATTCCTTCTAGAAAAAGTTTTTGGTTTTTTTTGGTGTGTGTGTGTATGTGTGTATTGAATGTTTCAAATTTAACATATTTTGTTTATGTTACTATGTCCCTGATACACTAGTAATAATGCCAGAACTAACAATTGCTCCTAGAAAGTTTTTTTGTGTGTGTTTGGATGTCTGTGTGTGTGGATGTGTGTACTGAATGTCTCAACTTTAACATATTTTATTTATGTTACTATGTCCTGAAGTACCAATCTCCAGAACAAAAGGTGACTGAGCTTATGTAAATCTCTCTAGATTTCAAACAAATGAATTTCCATTCTTTTGCCAGCGCTTTTATGGAATATGATACCAAATAGTAGTTCAGAAAAGAGGTTAAAAACAATGATTCCTGTTTATTCCAATAAATCTTTACATAATAGTTCTAAATTGGCTACTTCATATAAACTTTCCACAGGGATAAAATGCATCAGTCAAAGATATTTTCTGTAGCCTGGGCAGTGTTGTTGAAAAGGTTATTGTAATAATCTGAAGGAGCTAGGTGTGGTGGCAAATACGCTGGAGGCTAGACAGGCGAGTCAGGAGGATTGTGATTTGAAAGACAGCCTTAACAACATAGCAAGGCTATAAGCAACATAGTGAGATATTAGTGATATATCACCTGTCTCAAAAAGAAAAAGAAGGACTGGGGACATAACTCAGTGGAAAGCACCGCCCGAGCACCAAAGCACACCAAACCAAACAAATATCTGAAAGACAGTAGGGACTCCAGAGTATATGTGTGTATGTATAGATAAAAATTTTGGTTAAAATATAAAGTTAATAAAGATAGTTTTGAAAAAACTAACATGGTTCTTTTTTTAAAGACAGACAGAGAGAGAGAGAGAGAGAGAGAGAGAGAGAGAGAGAGAGAGAGAGAGAATTTTAATATTTATTTATTCATTTTAGTTTTCAGAAGACACAACATCTTTGTTTGTATTTGGTGGTGGAGATCGAACCCAGCACCACACGCATGCCAGGCAAGCACACTACAGCTTGAGCCACATTCCCAGGTCCTACCAGGGTTCTTAAGAGCTCAAAATAAAAATGCCATATAATCCACTAATAATTATTTTTTTTGAAGCAGGGTATTATTGTGAATATATGTACTCTCAGTAGCTCGGGAGGATGAAACAGGAGGAACTTAAATGCAAGACCAGCCTCAGAAACTTGGCAATAGCTTAAGTGACTCAGTGATATCCTGTATTATTTAAAAAATAGGGATGTAATGATAGACCCAACCTGATCTTTTCTTAAAATTGAGAGCCATCTTGCCACAAATCCATGAAAAGATAATTTAGGCTTTTCTATAAATTACTGCAAATTCTGAATCTGCTTGGAATGCCTGCCCGTGCCTTGAACCCACCCATGCCTGGCTCTCAGACAAGAGAGCAGCCCTCTCTAAAACTTTAATGACACCTCATAAATATTGGCCTTCCCTGGCCAGACAATGACCCTCTCAGAGGCCAAATGGTCCTAATAAATTCTTATGTTGTGTCCAGCAATAAATGTAAACTACCATTAGTGTGATCCTTGTCAGAGTTCTGTTATCTGTAACCCCCCTTTGTGTAACTTTCTGGCCTATAAAGCTGGGCTGCAGAAAAGCTGGGGTTTCTGTCTTGTTCCCACGGTTTTGGGAGGGAGAGGCAGCCAAGCCAGTCAAAATAATAAGCTTGCTTTAAATTGATTTTAATTGGAGTCAGTAGTCTTTTCTTGTGTCCTGGTCTAACATTTTGGAGGCCCCAGCGAAATGACCCTGCCAGACCAGATCACAAGACCAGACTGCTGGAAATTCTGAAGCCAGCATTCGCTCCAGGGCTCTGGGCTGGAGAGCCACTCTAGGGGGTGCGCACCTTGAGATGTTCCAAGGCCTTGGAGTGAGCCTCAGTCTCTGGAGCACTGCAGTGAACTGCCGCACTAAAAATATTAGCAAGCACCTGGTGGAGGAGGCCTCCATAGGTAAATGGTGCCATTATAACATCTATTATCCAGTTAAGGGAGATCTCTTCTGAAGACCGAGAGGTGGCCTGAAAAGGCTCACATATACTCCTCTTCAGGACAGTAATGAGAAATTGTTCTGTCCTCTGTTCTGTTCTGTAGGGAATTCCTCTGGAAGGATAGAGAGGTGCCGACGGGCATGCACGCGCTCCTACCCTGGAGCTTTAGCAAGACGATGCATTGCTCCTCTGTTTTTCTGTTTTGGCACCGGGTTTCTGTTTTCTTGTGTTTTGTTCTGTGTTCTATATGTTTTTTGTTTGTTTGTTTTTGTGTCTTTTGTTGTGTGATTTCTGTGGTAAAAACTTAAGGATATTGGATGTGAAAATGGGTAATAAAGCAAGTAAGTCTGAAACCCCTTTGGACTGTGTTTTAAGGAACTGTGATGAACTTTATCTCCCTTTGTTAAGCAGGATGAGAGAACCCCTAGCTGGCTGCTGGAGCACACCCACTGCAGAGGGCAATGCCTGCTGGGGATCTAAGAACTGAGTATCTCCTAGGTTAACAAGTGAACCTCCTTTAAAACCCCTTGTCCCTCCAAATCAAGAGAGTCACAACCTTTGGGCAGAGTCCCTGTGTTTCTTCTTTGTTAGAAAAGCAATAAACCTCCCTTTTTCTTTTTCTCAAAACCCTGTTCTCATTTTTAAATTGCCATTAATTGGTTTCAAGGTCAGGAACCAAACTTTCAGTTACAAATGTTGATACCACACCCCCCTGGAAATTTTTCAGAGCTGACTACTGAAGTGTTAGGAGATGGAGCATGCCTGGGGTGGAGTGGAACCAGAGGAGCTAATCCTGTAAGTAAAAGGAGGGACTGAGGGACTCCCAGAAGCTGCTGAAGCCCTGTTTCTTTGGGGAATTCCCTCCTTTTTTTGTTGCACTGTAAGGATTATGCCACCTCTGTCTTCTTAAAAAAATAAAAAAGAAAAAGGGGACACTAAATGCAGTAAAGTCGCCATGGAGACCCTTGATTTTACATTTCTGGTTGCTCCTCTGTGAAAACATCTGGTCCCCTTGTGGGGGCATCTATAGTGCCACTGGTGAAGGATATTTTTTTCTTATCTGCTCTGTTTTAAAGGTTTCTGTTTGTCAGCCACAGTCTGGAGCTCCTTTCTGTCTGTCTGACCTGAGTGTTTGTTTCTGGCCCTTTAAGACATGTGCAATAGTGTATTGATATCATAAATTGTTTCTTGGGAATGATCTTTGCTGAATGTGTGTCTAAAAGATGATGTTTAATTGTAACAGTCTGGTATCTGAATGGGTTTTTGAAGCATTGCACAATCTTGCAGTTAAAAGTTGGGATTAGGTAATTGTTTAGTTTATGATTTCAGATAATTTATGCCAGAGAACTTAAATACTTAGAATGGAAAACTAATTCTACTTCCAACTTGGCAAGTTACTTCCAATCATTCAGTTTTTTTCACCAATTTTGAATTGAATAGCCTGGGAAAATGTCACTGTGTACCAGTGCATTAATTTGGAAAAGGATAGTAAATCATAGTATGGAATCTGTTGACAAAACGAGATGTAAAGATATAAAATTTTGTGAATTGTATCTTAAACTTGTATCATTATTTTCAACATCCGAACCTGAAAATTATGACTTATGGTTAAAATGCCTTAGTCCTGAGGTGTCTCCTCGGAATAGCAGTTTTTCTTTCCAGACCTCAGCCAGGACTTATGTTGAAATGCAAATGAAAGAAGCCTGCAAGCTCAGTATGAGACTGATCTGAGGCCTTAACAAAAAAGGTAAATTGTATGGTATTTACTAAATAGTGGCCAGTCATTTTTTCTAAGATTCTTTTTTTTTCTTCTTAGATTCTGTATTTTTTTGTGCTCATGATTTTCATCCTACAGACATAGGTTAATGTTTTTCTGATCAGTTCTATCTTTGACCAACCTTGGAGTTTTTGAAATGTTGCAATGGAGATTTCACCTGTGAAAAGCTACAAGGCCTTTACTATTGTTATGTGTGCACGCTTGTGTTAAGTGTTGTATGTCTATATATATACATATGTCTGTATATCATATATATGATATACAAATTAACATATATAAGAAGCGCTCATAAAAACAAAGTTTAAAAAGTGGATCCAAAGATTTAAATCATGTGATTTAAATGGTTCAATTTAAATTGAATAAACAGATAAAATAAATGTCTTTAAATTTAAGCTTACATGTTTTTCTAGGTGTTCAAAAAACTCATAAAATATTAATGTCTATAAAATGTCTAATAAGCCTTGGTTCTAGGATTTTTCCTTCAACAACAACAACAAAAAATGGCTAGCACTGTTCAACTCACTTGTCTAATATTTTGGTAAAATAAGTAAAGTAAATTTCATATGGGTTTACTCATTCAAAAGTACTTTTTTTACATATGTGATTAATTTACTATAGTCTGTATGAGTTTGTTTTTACAATCAGTCATGTGTGAAAGAGACAAAAATTTCTTAAAACATAAGTTTACCCATTACATTGTGTTTATTAAGTTTTTTTTATTTTCTAAAGCAAGCAACCATAAAAATTAAACAACTGGTTAAATAAAAACTGTTATTTTAGAGCATCGTACTGTCATTTTTTAAAAGCTAAACTTGGTTAATATAAAAACATCAAAGTAATGGTGATGCTATTAATGTGCTCATATCTTCCAGGTATACAAGTCTGTTAGGGAGAAACTTTAAAAGAGCATATATCAAGCTAGTGTTCTGAAGTTGTATGGTAAAAAAATATATTGGGGATTTATTTACTTGTTATCAACAAGATATGTAAAGTTTTATGTTACTTTTTACATTGGGGAACAATTTACATGTATTTTTAAGTTAATGAGAGTCTAAACTATGTAAAGGTTAAAAACTTTTTTAACCTTTCTTTAAGCCTTTCTTTAATTCATGTTTTAAATGTGATATCATATGGTGTTAGCTAATGTTCATGTGACCTCAAACAATTTATGTAAACTTTGTAAAGTGATATTTAAAAAGCAAATATCAGCTTTAGAACTGGAACACTTACGATTTATAAAGAGCCGGGCCTTACCTGAGTTAAGGTTCTGTGTTCCATCTTACTATATGTGAGAATGACTACAAAAGCAGTAGGCCAGATTTTAGTTCCTTTAAAGTTATGTTCAAAAGTTTTTTTTTATCTGTCAAGACTACTAGGATCTCAAACAGGGGATATAATGTATTCCTCAGCCCAAATTCAGGGTAGCTATTAAATGAACTAAATATTTTCACTCTAGTTAATTTTATTTTGTAATTTCCTTATAAGTGATCTAAAGATTCCCTGTTATTATTTTACAGAAATTTTGCATTAAGAACACAACATGGATTAATTTAAGATAATAAGCCATCACCTAAAAGACAGATAGGATAATACAGATCCCATTTAATAAAAAAGATAAATAATTGTAAAGTTATACACATTAAAGCCCAGTACTCTTAATATAAGGGTGTTAAGATTTATTTGTTGGATGTTTAAGATTAAGTTTTAAAATGTTGAAGCCTTGTGAGGGAATTTCTGTACAGTGACATGCTCCAGTTGCTGCAACATTTATTCAGTACTCATGGTCTTTTTTTCTCTCATCGAAGCACCCATCCCCAGATGACTTTACAACCTGTTCTTCCCCAACCAGACTTCAAACCGAACTGACTTCTAAAAGGAAACTCATGTCCCTCATGGCGTGTCTCCTCACATCACCCCCTCTCAGCTCAGAAGAAGCCAAGACAAGTGATGCACCTTTCTTACAACAATGGAGCCAAAAATAAATAGACTGTCAATATAAGTAATTAATTAAGTCAGATCAAATCAGGGAGACCAGTTTTGGGTGAGTTCAAAAAATGTTGGAGACTGTTACCTGAGGAATTAAAATTCTCTCACTGCTCTTTCCCTACCTTATCAAATATTTGAACGAATACATAAAAAGGGGGGGGGGGAGTGATAGACCCAACCTGATTTTTTTCTTAAAATTGGGAGTCATCTCGCCACAAAGCCATGAAAAGATAATTTCAGCTTTACAATAAGTTACTGCAAATTCTGAACCTGCTTGGAATGCCTGCCTGTGCCTTGAACTCACCCATGCCTGGCTCTCTGACCAGATTGCAGCCCTCTCTGAAACTTTATTGATGCCTCACAAATCCTGGCCTTCCCTGGCCAGATAACGACCTCCTCTGAGGCTCTAAAGACCTTCCTAAATTCTGATGTTGGGGTCAGCAATAATGTAAACTACCATTAGTGTTATGCTCCTCAGAGTTTTGTTATCTGTAACCTCCCTTTTTGTAACTTTCTGGGCTATAATGCTGGGATGCAGGAAAGCTTCGGGTCTGTCTTGTTCCTGCAGTTTTGGGTGGGAGAGGCAGCCCGGCTGGTTGAAATAATAAGCTTGATTTAATTTGATTTTAATTGGAGTAAGTGGTCTTTTCTTGTGTCCTGGTCTAACACCACCAGACACTGAAAACAATTATGATGAGTTCCTGGCCACAAATTTCAGTTCCTGACATTGCCAGTCTCAGTGGCTTCAAACAGCCTCCCTACCCAGTCTCAAAATAAGAACACACACTTGCCATTTTCTGGCTTTCAGTATGCTTAGTGTCCCTGCTGTAGTTTTTTCAGCTCCTGTGTAGCACAGAAGCCTGGAGCTCCAGATCTACAACAGAAAACATAGAAATGGATTAAAAGAATGGCAGGCTCCAGAAACACAAAGACAGGAGAATGTGAAAGCCCACCCATCATCACTGGCTCTGTGTTGATTGGACTGTTCTCACCTAAGAGAGAGATTGGAAAGGGCTTCAGGCACTTCCTCCAAACTGAGGCTAGTAGGTTTACTGTTTGAGTGACAGTAAATTGCATTCAGACCAGAAACAAAGTCACAAAGACTGGTTCTTGGTTGCTTTTTTTGTTGATAAAGGACTGGGGATCAACCATGTGCTGTGGTGCATGACTGTAATCCCAGCAGCTTGACAGGCTGAGGAAGGAGGATTGTGAATTCAAAGCCAGCCTAAGCAATAATAAAGCATTAAGAAACTCAGTGAGACACTGTCTCTAAATATAATACAAATAGGCCTGGGGATGTGGCTCAGAGGTCATGTGCCCCTGAGTTCAATTCCCAGTAGGAAAAAAAAAAACAATAGGGATAAGATCAAGAGGTACTCACTACAGAGCCCCATGACAACAGATGAATGCATTCATGGATGGATAGACACAGAGATAGAGTGTTGGGACAGGGTTTCATATTCTCCTGTGATGGCTTTATTTTTTTAATTTGCTGTGAATTGCACTAAGTGCTCAGGACCATATTATTTCATGGCAGAGTTTCCTCCAAATACATGGATCCAGCACTGAGAGAAGTGCATTTGTCATGTATATAAGGATAAATCAATTCATGAATACATATGTGTATATTTTTATAAAAAAGAAATATTACAATTACTTTAAATTTTCTTTAATATTCATGTCCTCTGGTCTTATGAGAAAACAGCTTGAGATTTCAACTCATTATTAATTCCCTGAGGCAGTAATATCCCCACTCCTTTATAAATTAGGAGACACAGTAAAATGCTAAAGTTTCTAGTATTAACATTAATAAAGAAAAAGATGTGGAGTGGGCCAGGTCTCTAGATCTGTCAGTATCCCAGACCCTAGAGTATAAGTAACTAAATAATAATTATGATTGGAGACTAATCATAGGATTTTGTCTTTTTTTTTCTTTTGGTATGGGGTACTATGAGAATATCAGCACAAGTCACAGACATTTATGTCTCTCTGTGTATATATATATATATATATATATATATATTATTTTCATAACTTAATAAATCCCATCAACAGAGTCAACTTTAGATTTAAATGAAAAAAAAAGTAAATCACTATTGCCAAGGTCAAGCCCCAGTACGGATCAAGGGATCCTGATGGACAAGTGGTGTCTGGTGCTGAAGGATAAGTAGCGTCCATGAAAGAAAAGGAGACAGGATGATGGTTTCAAGTTATGAGCAGCCTTCAGAAGGATCTGCTGCCCCTAGAGGGCCTTTATTATTTTTTTGTTTGTTTGTTTTACAGGTTTTTTTTTCCTTTTGGTAGTTAATGGTTGGCATCAAAACTTCTTTGGTTTACATAACTTTCAAGAGTTACAATCTTGTCAAACATATGTTAATTATCAAAGATATTAAGCACATTATATAGAATTTTTCGTGTAACTTTGCCAATCATGATTAGTCTTTTACATTTTCACCTCAGTCTCTAGGGGCTCGAATACAAAACTTGACTACCTGTCTCTTGACCTATTATTATCTTTTAACTTTAAATCATACCTATAATTATTCCATTGACCTTTAAATTGAAAATATACTTATAATTATTTGTAAGCTTTCTTTCTCCTAAAGTTCCCATAAATAACACTAAAACAGTGAAAGCCTATTTTTTAGAAGCCTACTACTCTGAACTGTCTCAAAAATATATCTATATTAATTTTACATTATTTTGTTTTTAATTTCCAACTAATTTCCTTTGTTCATATGACCTATTTAACCACTTTCTTAAAAGAGTTTCTTTGATCATTGTTCAAAGTATACCAATCCTCATGTCTTTGTGATCTTTAATTAAAAGGCAGGCTCTGCACCTCAAACCATTTGTCATTTTCATTAACTATTTTTTTCTATTTTCTTTTTTTAATTTATTTTTTAGTTTTCAGTGGACACAACATCTTTATTTGTATGTGGTGCTGTGAATCGAACCCAGGCCACACGCATGCCAGGTGAGCGCGCTACCACTTGAACCACATCTCCAGCCCTTGTTTCCTATTTTCATCATGAATTCCTGTGTAAAGTAAGAGAGTATGTTAGTTGGAGGAATATATGTCACAAAAGTGTGACTTTAGGATTGGGGGCTTAGAGTAAATTGTTAATTTTTTCTCAGGAAACTTGATTTGAAATCTTTTCCCCATAAACTTCTTGAGAAATAAAACTATTTTGTGTCCTCCGAGATATTGAAGCACATCTCAGGGCATGTCTTAATTGTACCCTTAGTCTCATTCTGGGAGTTTTCCTGCAATCTCAAGTAACACATACTTTTATTATTGATTGATGTATACCCTTTTATTTATATCATGAGTATCATAAACAAAGCACTTAACATTCCTTATGGTTCCAGATTCCATATGGTTCTGCTCTGCCCCAGCATCCCGCAGTGTGACTGTGTCAGTGGGTTCAGGAACACTTCACCACAAACACTATCTATAAGTCACCATATGACTTCATATGACTTCTGTGAACCTTGTGATTGAATCTTGGCACCCAGTCTATAGTATTGGAATAGTTATGTATCACTGGATATTAAGTCATTGTATAACTTATCGGCACATTTGAACCCTGAGCCAAATCCCCATCCCTATTTTATATTTTATTTAAAGAAAGAGTCTCACTAAGTTTCTTAGCACCTGATGTTCACTGAAGCTGGAATTGAACTCATGATCCTCCTGCTTCAGCCTGACAAAATACTGGGATTGATTTCAGTGTGCACCACTGCACTCGGTTCTGTTCACATATTTAATGCCAGCATTCCCTCTCTGCATTGTCAACTATTTTATTTTTTCTATTCAACATTCCAAATGAATGCAGTATTTTTAATTTTTTTGAAAAGAACTTCATTGCAGTTTAAAGATTTTGCTTTCTCTTTGTGAGCATTTTACATGAGAGAAAAGAAGACAAGTAACTTGAAAATTTAAAAAATAAAAACAATGTCTGTCTCCTCCCTCTGTCTTCCCAGGCACATTCACCTAATCAAAATGTCTGATTTAAAATTTTTCTTTTATTACGTTCCTGTGTTATGCATCCTCATTCTAACCTCCCATATTGTGTTAAATGGGGGTTTCATAACTGCCTGATAAAATTGTGAAGAGATATCATATCTAAAGTCTGTTGAAGTTTCTAGTGAATATCGTTCTTTTTTTTTTCTTCCAGAGAGCAGTATAAAGTATGAAGTTAAGGCACTTAAGGAAGTCTCTGAGAGCCGTTCAGATGTCAATGATCTTTTAGTTATACAGGGCTGGGACCCTCTGGGAAACTGAGGTACTGTGAAGACCATGCCCCTTAAAATGCAGTTTTTTTTCCAATGAAGACATAAAGTTCTCAAACTTATCGATCAGAGTAGCAACCAATTAGTTTATTAGAAGTGAAGTGAAAGAGGAAAAAGATGACACTCTGAAGAGAGAGAATTTTCTGTCTGAAAAGAGAACATGTCTCTCTTGCAGGCTCTCTTGCATTCCAGTTTTCTTCGAGATCTAAACAGAGATTCCAAAGGGTCCTTCCCAGGTACAGTTCTTGATTTTGTACTGATAGTTAGAATAACATAAAACTCTCAAGTATTCACTGCCCTGACAACTTTAGGTTAATTAGATTCATGCTCACTATTTCTAAATTAACTCATAAGCAAAATTGTTGCAGATTTTTTGGTTATTAAGAATTACCCTTGTTTCTCTGTTTTTCAGAATCTGGTCTTTAGCACAGTCAAAAAATTCTCCTGTTTAGAGTAACATAGGTTGCTTTTATAAACATAATTTTGAAACTGCATTTCTCCTGCAGATAACAGTTTGTTAAGGAATGTGACATATCCTGTCCAGCTAAGCCAGAAAGGATGCAAGTAAATTGCTTCATAGAAAATAAAGAATGGGGTCAGTATGTTGGTCCTATTCATTTCTTTCTTTATTTGTTTGTTTGATTATGGTATTGTGTGTTGAATCCAGAGCTAGCCTACCACTGAGCTACATCGCCAGCCCTATATTTATATTTTATTTAGAGACAAGGTCTCACTGATTTTGTTAGTGTCTCTTGGAGAAGTTACTAAGACTCGCTCTAAGTTCATAATCTTCCTGCCTCACCCTCCCAAGTTACTAAAAATACAGGCATGTGGCACCATTACCAACCTAACATTTATCTAAAAAAAGTACTTCATTTTTTTTTACCAGGTTCTGTAAATAATACTATAATGAAAATAGACATGCAGTGGTTCTATGATGTAATAACTCCAGTATTTTTTTAGATTCATACCCAGAATAACATCTAGTGGAACATAAGCCTTTTTTTATTTTAACTTTCTGAAGAACCTTAATACCATTTTCAAAAATAGCTTTATTCAATTGATATTCTCACCAATATTTTTTTCAACTGAGTCTTTTTATATGATGCTTGCATGCTCTGGAGTACCTATTATCTTTCAGATTTTTATATTTTAGTTCTTAATATTTTATTTACGTTTTGTTAGTCATAGATAGACAAATTACTTTTATTTTATTTATTCATTTTTATGTGGTACTGATTCTTAAATATAGTGCCGCTGATGTGCTGTGCAAGCACTCTACAACTAAACCAGAACTCTATCCTCAGTCTTTGAGATTTTAAGAATAGGCATTCTGACAACACTGCACAAAGTGCAGGATACTTTTTATTTTATTGATACTTTAAATTACTGATGCAAGTGTGTTATATTCCAGGATTTCAAGTAGCCAGAGGAAGAGTGTCCTGTAAATATTTTCTGTGATGAAATGAAACAAGGATCTGCGATTTGTAAACTTTGTTAACACTACTGCTGAAAATTTTTGTCTTTGGAAGTGTTACAAACAATGCAAATCCAATGGCTTGAAATACATCAAGATTTGCCCATGCTCGTCTCTATTGCTTTTAGCAATTGAAAGTTTAAGATATTCTCCCTTGAACAGAAGTTGCTAATGTTAGACACTCAGTGCATGGAGAAACTTATTCTGAAAACCTACTGGTAGGCCTGGAATTATTACTGGTGTAAACAAGGGTAGGTCAGGTCTCAGAAAGTGCTCAAATCTTACTGAGTCTATCAGGAGATTGATTAATTTTCCCCTTTTGTACCCTTTATTGATTCAAGAGTGAAGTAATTCTTCCAACAAGAGAAGTTAGTAAAACCACTGGTAAATCTCTTTTTGGGACAAACTGACACCTTTGAGATGTAATTTTTCTGCCTTGACTTCAGGTTGTGAAACAAATCAAAAGACTTACTTGGTCATAGAAGAAAACCACTTTGTAATTTTCACATTTACATTTCACTTCTTCTTTAACCAGTGGATAAGTTAAGATAAAAATTACAGAAAATTTTAAAGTCAGTTTATATATTATCTCAATCTCCCCTTATTTAAGGTGCCTTCAAACTTGTAGGAATATTTCTCAAATAAGTGGCACTTCAGTAAACAACTCAAATGCCCATGTGTACCCTAGCTTTTTCTACTCATTTGATTGTAGATATTCTTTCACTTGTCCAATGTATGTAAATCTCATAATTCATTTATGACTTTGTCAAAGTAACACACATAACATGAGTAAATGTGTATTAATATATTAGTAAAGAAAGGGTGGGTTAAAAGCCTTCTATTTTGCTCTATTTCTGTTATAGTCCAGCTATGACGTGTTCCCCAAAAGCTCATATGTGAAACAATGCAGGAAGGTTTGGAGGAGAAATGATTGGGTCATAGCTTTAAAGTCCTCAGTGAATTAATCCCTGAATGAATTAACTATGTGGTAACTGAATTGATAGTGTGTGGCTGAAAAAAGTGAGAATTGGGGATAGAGGTTTGGAATCTAAATTTGTATATTCTCCCCAAAATGAATCTGTCTCTTTACTGTTATCACTATGTCAGTTGATTCCCTCTACCACACCCTTTAGCCATAATGTTCTGCCTCACCTTGAGCCCTGAGAAATGGAGCAGTATTCTATAGGCTAAGACATTTGAAACCCTAAGCCTGTAAATAAACTTTTATTCCTCTACAATTTCTCTGGTCAATTTGTTAGTCACATTGTTGAAAAAGGGAACTAAAACAACTTCTAACTTGATCTCTCCTTAATATCTGCTCTTTGTGATGATTTTGAACCCAGTACCTTACATATTCTGCAAACAAACGCTCAGGAAAATGTGACCCATCTAACTTTAGATTGTATTGTATTATCTATTTACTTCTAGCCTTATTTTTGATACGGATAGGCTTAGACCACTTTATTTATCTTAAAAATACAAGAAATTACATGCATATGGATTCATCTTTGTGTTTGGTTCATACTATGACTCCTTGGATTTCAGTATTGTATTATACATTCATTATATACATCAGTTTCTCTTAATGATACTAATAGTTCATTTGATTCTCTGAAGCATAGGTTTTGGAGGTATTTCATAAATACTTTTCATTCCATGTAATTTTTTTTCAGTCTCTTTCTTTTAATAGAGAAGCATGCTGAAATTTCTTTGTTAATGTTTTTTTTTCTTAGTTGTAATCATAATAACTTTATTTTATCTATTTACTTTTAGGTGATGCTGATGATTGAACCCAGTGCCTCATATGTGCTAGGTAAGCACTCTACCATAACCCCAGTCCTACATGCTAAAATATTGATGAAAATGTTACAGATTTCATTCAAGGAAAATTGTTTTCTTTGTAGTGATGTATAGTATCTAAACACATGTGTGTAATTGGTTTTTTTAATATCCTAATTCAAGTTTTATTTACCAGTAAATTCTACATATTTCCCTTTAAAATGTATATGCAATGTGTGAAGTAGTATCAAAAAGTTACCTTTATATAATACTGATGTGGTGTTTTTTACTGTTTGTTAGGCTGAATGTAGTGTGGCAAAAAATGTGTCTTGACAGTAGAAACCACTTTACTCACACTTTATTATTTTTACGTTTCTTATGTGCACATTATATTTTCTTTCACCTTACAGATTTCAACTCTATGGACCATGCAGCTCTTCTTTTATATATTATTATGGTTTTTAAGAGCAGTCATATTTATAAGTTAATGTTACCAGTGGGGAAGTGTCATGTCCTTCAATAGGCACACATTTTTTTACAAAAAGATAGCCACTTATAATTAATCTGTAGTTCATGAGAACTTTTCACTCCACATCTTCATGAATACTGTTTAATTTTATGTATTTGGTTATATTTTATTTTTTATGAGTACTGAACCCTTAGATATCACCTGTATAAAGAGAATATTCAAGTTATTTGACTGTTCTTCTCATGATGTCCTTGTCTTTTTCTTCCTGAATGTATTTATTCATGCATCAGGCAATTTATCTTACCTGTTACTTTGTGCCATTTAATGTTATAACTTCATTTATTGATTATTTTAATGCCCAATTTATTAATTTGTTTAACATTTTGTTTTGTGCAACTTTGAAAAGAAATAAGTTTCCCATTGCTGTGTGCTTCTTATGACTGAAATCAAGGGTGCCTTTCCATTCAAAACTAGACTCTAGTCTTAATATTATATGAGACAGAGTCTCAATAAGTTGTTAATCATCTCTGTGAAATTTCTTTTATTATTATTATTGTTGTTATTATTTATATGAGGCAGTGGAATGCATTATAATTTTATTACACATGTAGGTCACATGCTTTATGTCTCTTGCTGTATACAAAATATATTCACATCAATTTGTGTCTTCATAAATGTACTTTAGAGAATGGTTTTCATCAGATTCCACCATAATTGCAAACCCTCTGCCACCTCTCTTCTCCCCTACCCTGCTACCATATCTAAAGTTTGTCTATCCCTCTCATGTCCCTCCCTACACCACTATGAATCAGTCTCTTTGTATTAAAGAAAACATTCAGCATTTGTTTTTGGGGGATTGGTTTTGTCATAACTTCTTAAGCAGTTGATACTATGAGCAATACCAACACATTCACAATAAAACTTACTTTTTCTTATAGTAACTATTGAATGTTTTATAATTACATATTGACTATCTTTGAAAGACTTATTATGTTGCACTAAGCAAGATTAAAATCACTTTGTGTGTGTTTGTGTGTGTGTGTGTGTGTGTGTGTGTGTGTGTGTGACACAGATACCCCATAGATATAAAACTATTTAGAAAGGATAGCAATTTTGTACTCCTCAGCAGTGGAAACTTTCATTTTTCATTGTCTAATTGTAAAGATTTTTTTTAAAGATTCTGTTTTAGGGATAGGATTATGGCTCAATAGTAGGGTGCTCACCTAGTACATGAGAGGCATTGGGTTTGATCCTCAGCACCACATTAAAATAAAATAATAATAATAATAAATGATATTGTGTCCACTAACAACTAAAAAAATTTAAAATTCTCTTTTTGGTACACTGATCTCTCTAAGTTTATAACATACAATAATGTGTTGCATAGTGATCTTTTAGTCAGTGATGGAATTTATATACAACAACAGCTACAATATATAGCCTAAGATTGTAGTAGTATACAATCTAAATTTCAGTATACAGTATGATATTTGCAACAATGGAAAAGTCATTTTGAGTGCATTTCTTAGAGTGTATGCCTGTCTTTTAATGAGGCATTTTTATACACATACTATACATTACAAGAACTGATATAATTTTTGTATGACTGTTATATCTCAGATTTACCAAAGCATGCATGAAATTTTATTTGTCTATCAAAGATCAAGAATTTGACACCACTGACACATTAATGGTCATTACTGGAGATTAGTTTATTTTGAATATTATATTATTGTTGTTGTTATTATTATTATTATTATTATATGGTATTGAACTCAAGGGCACTGAACTCCTGAGCAACATTGCCGCCTTCATTTGCATTTTATTTAGATATAGGCTTTCAGTGAGTTGCTTAGTGCCTCCCTTTCGCTGAGGCTGAGTTTCAAATTATGATCCTTCTGCCTCTCCTACCTTGTTAGTTTCACAAGATTCTTACCTGCTTTTTTCTTTGACATCACATGCCTGCTATCCTCTCATGCTGTTCATTGCTGGACTCAGCAGTTTTAGATATTCTCCTTTTCACATTTTGACACCATTGTTGGCAGATCCAAGATCTTTAATTAGATAGTCCTTAATACACAGTTTCTCATTTTGACTCCTTGGTGTTCATGCTCATGAAGAACTTGAAAAGTGTTCAACAGATATCTATAAATGGTATAAAATGTGAAGAAAAAAATCTATAAAAAAAGTTAAAACATACTAACATTTATCTTTGGATAAATAATAAATTGTGAATTAAGGTAGCACCAGCACTATCTTATGGAGAAAAGTAAGCATATTCCAAGAAAGATAAGAAAAAAGTAATGAGAGAAACAATAGAATAAAAATACATTTTTACTTTGAGAAATTGATTTTTGAGAACTTTCCAGCTAAATCTGGCACATAATTTTATAGGGGTAAGAGACACCCATGAAATTGATGCCTCACAAGTATCTAAACAAACTCATGGTAAGGAAACCTTTGACAGTAATACCTATAAAGCATGAGAATGAATCAAAGAAGGGTGATGAATACTCCTCTGTAAAAGTGCTTATAAAACATAATTTTTCATTGAATCCTAATGTAAAAGATTATTTGTGTGCATAGTGACTAGATAGTACTTTTTTCAGATGTACAAAAAGGGTAAGATGCTGATTAAAGTCACATCTTCTAGCTAGAATCATATGGAAGAGAACATAATTAATATATAGAAAGAATGCTGTTTTATTTTTGGTCCTATTATTTATTTGTATTTGAACTTAATCTTCCACTAAAGTGATATGCAACTCAAAATAATACAGTTATTTCTCTGAGTCCCTCATTTCTTGACTATAGAATGACAAAATTTAGATTTTGCCATTTCTTATATTCTTTACACCAGAAATCAGAGGGCTAAAAGTTACTTTAACTATACTTGGAGTTGGGGTTTTGGCTCAGAGAAAGAGCACTCACCTAGCATGTATGAGGAATGCAGTTTAATGTTCAGCTCCATACAAAAATAAATAAATAAATAAATAAATAAATAAATAAATAAATAAATGTATTTTGTCCACCTACAACTAAATAATAAATGTTAAAAATTACTGACTGATCTTTACTCAGACAATAATATTTTAACTTTACGTCTTTTATAAACAGTTCCATGAAGGGGCTGGGGTTGTGGCTTAGAGGAATATCACTCACGTAGCATATGTGAGGAAATGGGTTTGATTTTTTGCACTACATATAAATAAATAAAATTCTCTATAAAAAACACCATGACACAAATCAAAAGAAAATGAGACTATTTATTTATTAAAGAATATTTAATAACACTGACTTCTCAGGAGAGTTTTGGTTTACACTTAGACCAGCACAAAAAAAATTCGAGAGTTCTGTCAGAATTATGATTCTTTGTCTTACAAAAGTAGAGGATATATTTCAATCAGTGTATATACTTTTTGTTAGCTTAAAAAATAACTTTTTACTATGTAATTATATACTATTCTTAAGAGTCATGAATTTTTGATGGTTGTTCCAAGATTAATATATAAATAATAAATTCTACATTGGAAAACATTTTAAGGTAGTATTTGTTTTAAAAAATTGGTAAACTGGGTAGTCATGGTGGTGCATGACTGAAATCTCAGTGGCTTTGGAGCTAAAACAGGAGGATCACAAGTTCAAAGCAAGCATCAGCAATGGCAAGATACTGTGCAACTCATTGAAACTGTCATAAATGGAATACAAAATAGCCCTCAGAATGTGACTCTGAGTTTAATCTCTATGACCCACCCCCCCCCCAAAAAATTGCTAAAATCCCAGGAGCATGCCTGTCATACCACCTGCTTGAGAGGCAAAGGGAAGAGGAGAATTAAAAAAAAAAAAAAAAAAAAAAAAACAGGCTTAGAAACATAGCAAAACCCCACGCAACTTTGTGATAACCCTTTCTGAAAATTAAAATAAATAAATAAATAAAATTTGGGGGATGTGACCCGGTGGTAAAGTGTCCCTGTGTTCAATCCATAAATTCTCCAAATGGTAAACTAACTATCATGCAAATGAAAACAACAAAATATATTTATATTTTTAAAAATCATTTAGTTAATACATGCATTCCATTTTCAGATGCCACACACAAGCAACCAGATATCTAAAAACAGGTTTTATATTAAAGTTATGAAACTTGCAAATGTCTCTCAAAACTAGATCAAGACTTCTCAGCAGACTAGACACTTTCTATTGAGCTGCTTGTGCTATCACTTGGATGCTTCTTAACTAAACTTTTCCTAGATAAAAAAAAAAAAACTGCAAAAAAAATTTAAAACTAACAGGGATATCCTCCATGCAAGCCTCATAGATATGCACACATATATGTCTTGATATTATATACCTCTTTTTGCCACTTCATAAATTATAACATTTTAGTGACAAATTGAATGGAAGAAACACTTTATAATCGTATGTCATGGGTGAGCTGTATTTGGTCCTGTAAGGAACAAGATTTATCTGTTAAAAAATTAGGGTTACTACTCTCTGAACAGAAGGATAAGAACTGTCATGAAATTCAGACATTTCAATGATTCACTGAAGACAATTTATTTATTCATTTATTTTAGGTACCAAGTTTTTTCATTTCTAACCAATAATCTGGACATGTCTCCACTTTTTTAAATCTCTTTTTGTTAGACTTTTAATCATGTAATGACATGAGACAGCGATTATGTCACAAAGAATGATAAATATATCATGGCAATCCCCATTTCAAAACCGTACAATGATATCACCATTCAGATATCTGTGACTTGTGAATTTTTACTGTGGAAATTATAATTGTTTTACTGTAGGTGACTGAGCATTCAAAACTAATAGTCACATTTTAAACAAATCCATAAAATTAATTATTATTATTAAATTTTATTAGGAATTTTGATTTGATATGCTCTAATATTATTATTAGAGCATAGTGATTAATTTTATTGATAGTTGAATAATAATAATTAATTTTATTGTTTTAAAATTTTAATACATTTACCAAGTTAAAATACATTATTTCATTCACATTTTAACATATTAAGTATGAGCAACTATGATTGCAAGAGTTTTTTGTTTGTTTGTTTGTTAGTTAGTTTTTGTGTTGTTGTTGTTGTTGTTTTTCAGAAAAGCCTTTAAATGAAAAAAAAAATAACTGAATTGGCAATTTCAGGTGGATTTCCCAATTTTTCACAGAACAATTAATTAAGGCACTGGGTGATGGTCACTGCACCCAGACATCATTTTCAATATAGACCTAGAACATTATCAGGAGAGCATGTCAAGATTTACAACATCAAACAAGGGTTAGATATAAATATAGATATTAGGCCAGGGTAAAGAGCTCATGAATTACATCTTGGAGCATTTCAAGTAAAACATCTGAACATATACTTTAAAATTTAAATGAATACATAAATTAAGACTGAAATATTTCACAAAAATTTTATAACTGAAATATTAGATCATTATTTCATGCAGAGCAACTTGTAAATTACAGAGCAGACATCAATTGTAAATGATCCAAATGCTAATGAAAGTTAAATGATAAACCTTGTTCTAAAAGATAAGCATTGCAAATCTAAAAATAAAAAATTCTCAGAAATTTGAATTATTACGAGAGGTATGAGAGGTGACATGATGCTGCATGTGGAAAATTCTACAACAGACCTATGTGACGTGGTCACAGTCAAAACACAGGTGCATTAAATTATTTTATGAAATTACCTTCACACCATGTATAAAAACTATCGGAAAATTATAAATTTTTGAAAATTACAATGCCATCCACAAGATATTTCTGTCTGTCTGACTCTTAAAATAAAGTTATTATATCTAAATCTCTTTGAATATTCTCATTTGAAGCATTTGGATAAAAAATATTGAATTCTAACAAGTGAGGACTTAACGACACTAATGAAACACTCAGAACATGGGTAAGTATCAAAATAATTACACTAAATGAAATAAGTTAGACACCAAAAACGGTATTGAGTAGTTTGATTTATTTAAATTCTTGATGATATGAGTTTAAGGTACAAAAACAGCAGAAGAAGAAATATTCCTGAGAATGTGGAAATTGATCCATAGGGTATACTTATATCAAAACATACTCATATGTAGGATAAATGTGTGTGCATAATTCTAAGTGTACCTAAATGAAGCTATTAGAACATTTTAGCTATTAAAGCAAACTTTCATTTCGTTGACAACTACTCATTACAAATGTAAGAGTTACCCTTTAACATTTTCTTACGTTGCAAAGCAATCCACATTAGATTTAACTAAAGAAAAAATAAAAGACAAAAACTCTGTTAAAATAAATTGAACACTCCAAACCTTGTGTTTATGAGAAACCAATGGCCACACTGAGCTTCTCAGTTATGGACCTTTGCTCTCTGCAGAGCTACAAACACCATCTTCACCATTACTTCAAAACCTTAGAATGTTTTCTCTTGAAAGCAGTTGTGGTGAGCAGTAAACTGGTAGCATGTCATACTGGTTTTTCTAATTTATTCATTTCCTTATTATTTTTGAAAGAAAGCCTATTTAGCGTCCTCTATGTCTTGAGATTTGTAGGCCTTGGTTTTATTTGGAGGGGATGATGGTATAGAGATAATACAATGCTCTTTGGATTTGACAGGAGGAAGAATGAAAAGATTCTCTACACCCTGTGTTTTCAGGGATGTGCTATAGGAGAACCATCAAATTTCTGTTTTCCATTGTGAAGTTGAGTTGATTTCCCACTTTGTTATAATTTAGAAGATGCAGAAAATAAAGGGGATAATGAGAGGTGCTTGGGTCCATGTTGACTAGGTGGCAGATGAGGTAATGGGTAGAGTTTGCTATAGAGTTCAACTTATTGAAATAAGTATATGTGGGTGCTGAGAGACTGGCTTAGTATCACTCTGAGAATATGTGCTTTGCTAGTTTGCAGAAATGGAAAAAAAAGAGGCTATATATAGCACAAGGCAAGTATATGTGTTAGGTTTCTCAGAGCAGGAAACAAACCAGACCTCTGTGTAGGGAACTAGGCAAAGGGAATTGGCCTATGTTCCTGTGTGGAGGGGAGGTTTTTCTGTAGAAGACCAAGCCACCTAAAAATTGCTAGCCTCGGTACCTGTACTTTTCCATATTGCCCTTAGTTAACTGGCTCTCTCTTGACTCCACCTGCAAACCAATACTACACCTTCTATGGTATAAATGCCAGTGCATTTTCCTACACTAATCACACCTCCCTTTATGAATCTTCCATCATTCTTTAATTACAGTCTGCCCTGAGATAGTAGGGGTGCCATCCATCAAGGCCAGTTCACTGCAAACACCATAGTTTCTAACTATCACCAACTCACTATCAATAACTTCTTAACAAACAGAAAGTACCTGTAAAGGCTCAGTGCTATCACTATACAACACTTGAATGTTCAAAGTCAGTCATATTATCAATGCAAAACAAAAGGTCAACCACCAAAATCTACTTCTGTCAAATGTTATTTTCTTTGAAGGTAGTGTTTTAATTTTCTTTTAAAATGAATTATTAAATTTTTCAGTATACCTTTATGTATGAATAAGATGTTGGGGATTGCTTAATTTATAACACCACTTAATGACCTAATATTTATGTTATTATTTTTTTATGTATTCATTTCTTAAATTATTTTTTAAATATGATAACATAATGCATTACAATTCATGTTACATGTATTTATGCTTGCCTTATGCTCTATATAACCTCTTTTTCCCCTTTTTTTTCAAACTAGCAAAACACATATTCTCAGAATGATACTGTGCCAGCCTCTCAGCATGCATACATTCTTATTGCAATAAGCTGAACTCTAAAGCAAAACAAACCCATTACCTCATCTGTCACCCAGTCAACATGGACTAAGCACCTATCATTATCCACTTCATGTTCTGCATCTTCTAAATTTTAGCAAAAGTAGAATATCAACTCAACTTCCTTCATTTATTACATGTATTGAACACAATTTTTCATATCTCTGGTTCTACACATAGTAGATTTATATCTTGTGTGGCTTCATACATGTACTTAGGGTATTGATAACAATTACATTCCACTGTCCTTTTTACCTCCATGCCCCCTTCCTTCCCTTCTCTCCCCTTTTATCTTTTCCTTATCTGAAGTTAATCTAATCTTTCCATTCTGTTCCCTAACACATAATGCTATGAATTAGCATCCTTACTGAGAAATCATTTGGTGTTTGTTTTAGGGTGATTTGTAAATTTTACTTAGCATTATATTCTTCAGCTCCATCAATTTTTTCTGCAAAAGCCCTAATTTTTTTCCCTTTAATGGCGAGTAATATTCCATTGTGTACATATACTACATCTTTTTCCATTTATCTACTGAAGGGCATCTATTATGGCTACACAGTTTAGCTATTGTGAAATGTGCTGCTATAAGTATTGATGTGACAGTGTCCCTGTAGTATGCTGTTTTTAAGTCTTTTGTGTAAGAACAAGGATTGGGATTGCTCTGTCAAATGGTTCCATTCCAGTTTTTTCAAGAATCTCCATACTGCTTTCCAGATTGGCTGCACCAATTTGAAGTCCCACCAGCATTGTATGAGTGTGCCTTTTACCACACCCTCACCAACAATTATTGTTGTTTTTTTTCTTAAATGACTGGAGTAAGATGAAATCAGAGTAGTTTTGATTTGCATTTATCAAATTGCTAGTCATGTTGAGCAATTTTTTATATGTGTGTCAATTGATTGCATATCATCTTTTGAGAATTGTCTGTTCAGTTATTTGGCTCATATATTGATTGGGTTATTGTTGTTTTGGTCAGCAAATAGTGCTAATTTGAGTTCTTCCTTACTTATCCATATGCCTTTAATTAATTGTCAGCAAATAGTGCTAATTTGAGTTCTTCCTTACTTATCCATATGCCTTTAATTAATTTTATTTGTCTAATTGGTCTGGCCAGTGTTTCAAGAATTATGTTAAATAGAAGTGGTGGAAACGGGCATCCCTGTCTTTTTCCAGTTTTTAGAGGAAATGCTTCCATTTTCTGCCTTGGTGTCCTAGAATGGTGCTCCCCAATCTTGTGGCCATTGTCCATGTAATCCATCAAATTGACAAACTCAGCTTTTTTGTCACAGGATCTATATGCCAAAATATCATGTGCTTGAAGCTACTGAATTAGGCAGGATAGACATGGAACATTTCCATAATCGCGAAAGTTATTGAATGATGATGTTCTATAAATCACCAGGAGCAAATATTATGGATAATATGACCTATTGAGAGTTCAAATCTAGTACCTTTCAACAAATACCTTGCTAACTGTGTTCCAATATAAATTTTTTGTTAAAAAAGAATAAATAAATAAAATAGAGTGGTGTGGATACAGCTATCAGGTGCTACATTAATGAATTCTGTTTTAGAACATCCACCAGGTTTTACCTGGCCTCTTCCAATCACAGGATTTCAAGCACATCCCTGGAAGGCCCCCTCCCATTCTGGTAAAGGCCAGTGACTCTTATGGTGTCCTTTGTCGAAATCCCTCTTACCTTCTAGGCTAATGAGGAAACTAGCCAATCAGGAAACCACTACCCGCGCCACTCCAGATAATTCTTGTGCATGGGAATTCATAGCCATCCTATGAGTATGAAGCTGCTGGCATTGGTACCACACTTAGAAAACCACTGCTCCAGCAGACTCCAACATCTAGGACATTGGGGTGTTTTCATAAAAGGTCCTAGTAGAACATGACTCAAGACCACTTAGTTATAAGCTGGGGATGCTGCTGAAATAAGACACAAACCACCACCAACAACAACAATAACAATAACATAAAGCCCTCTACATTTATGTGGGGATTTTTCTCTAAAAAAGACATTGAATTTTTTAAAATTATCACATCTCCATATGGCTTCTGCCAATAAACCCCTCAATGATAAACAGTTTTTTAAAAGAATATTTTCAGAAATACTTTTTGAGGAAGTAAAGAACAACCTACTTGGGAACAGTATAGAATGTGAGCACTTTTTTGCTCGATTATAACATAAAATTCTACTGAAGCTGTGGCAAAGACCCTTCACAGACTTCAAGAACAGACAGGAGATTTCCTCCTGCTCACATGCTCTCAAGTCACAGCTGCACCCAACTTGGAATCTCTTGAGGCAAAGAATGCCCAAAAGGTCATTGAACTAGCTGTTCTGTCACAAGGGGGGAATATATACCATAAATTACCAAATAATACATCTAATAAAACTAATAATTACAAAATGCTATCTTTAACATTGTTTGATTGAATTTAATTTTGAATGAAAGTGTTTAATCTTTAGTACACCATATTTATCTTATTGCTGATAGATGAGATTTTACTGCCAGAAAGTGATAACTTAATGATCTCTGTTAAAGAATGCAAGTCCAAGGAGACTTCAAGAATCAATTATTTATAAGCAGACGTGGTGCTGTGTCCCCATGTAAAGGTAGCAAAACTCCTGTAATGAGGTGGATGCACCCCTGCATCACCTGACCACATTGATCTCATCTGAAAGAGATCAGAAGTATGGCACAACCTTGAACCTCAAAAAACCTTAGAGAGGCGAGGCCACAATGATGTCTTAGAGTCA